>NW_006408558.1:559072-566264 GCF_000296735.1 Chrysochloris asiatica
CTGCAACTGTCTTTGTATTATCTTCAGCAAAATTTTACTTGTGTGTGGCGTTAATAATATTGATCAGTAATTTCCACATTCTATTAGATCCCCTTGCTTTTTTTTTTTTTTTTTTTCCTTTGGCACGGACACAAATATGAATTTCTTTCAGTCAGTTGGCTAAGTAGCTGTCTTCCAAGTATCTTGGCATAAATGAGTACCACCAGATCTGCCGGTTTACTGAAGCATCTCAGTTGGTATTCTGTCTTGGAGCCTAGTTTTTTTGTCAATGCCATCAGTGCAATTTGGACTTCTTCATTCACCACCATCAGTCCTTGGTCATAGATATCTCCTGAACTGGTTGAACATTTACTAATTCTTTTTGGTGCAGAGCATCTGTGTAGTCCTTCTGTCTCCTTTTGATACTTCCTTTTGATCACAAATATTTTGATCATAGACTCCTTCAATATTACAACTTGAGGCTTTCATTTTTTCCTTCAGTTTTTTTTTTTTTTTTCAGTTTGAGAAATGCTGAGCATGTTCTTCCCTTTGGTTTCCTAACTCCAGATCTTTGTACACACTTTATTATCTTAGGCATCAATTGAAATCTTCTGATAAGCCCTTTTACTTTATTGTTCCTTTTTCTTTTCTAAGTTATTCTACATTCAAAAGCAAGTTTCAGAGTCTCTTATGACATCAATTTGGTTTTTCCTTTCCTTCAGGTCTTTTTAATGAACTTTTGCTTTCTTCATGTACTGATTTGCTCCTTGATGTCATCCCACCATTTAGCTGATGCTTGATCATTGGAGATTAATGTGTCAATTCTATTTTTTAGATAATTCCTAAATTTAGGTGGAGAGTGTGGTGGCTCCATCTGATAAACACTGGACTGTGAATCACACGGTCCATCATTCTAGTCTTCCCAGCACTCCGCAGGAGAAAGATGAGGCTTTCTGCTCCTGAAAATACTTAAAGCCTCCAAAGCTCTATACAGCATCACTATGAGTTGCAAATGGCTCCATGGCACTTAACAGTAACAAAAACAAGTCTAGGTGGGATATGCTCAAGGTAATATTTTGGCTATTTGGTCTTGCTTGAATTTTTTCAACTTCAACTTCAGATTGTATGCCATTGATTGATGGTCTGTTCTGCAGTAGACCCTTAGTCCTGTTCTGACTAATGATATTGAATTTCTCATTGTTTCTTTCAACAGTTGTAGTCCATTTTTTGTCTTTGTTTTCCATTCAGCAAGGTCCTTGTGCATAGTCACTATTAATGTTGTCCAAAAAAGTATTTGCAATGGATAAGTTATTGGTCTTGCAATATTCTATCATGCTACCTTAGGCATGGTTTCTAACACTAAGGCCATATTTTCCAACTGCTGTTCCTTCTTCTTTGTTTCCATTCAAATCACCAGTAATTATGACTGCTTATCAATCACATATTTGATTGATTTCAGACTGTGAAAGATTATAAAAATCTTCCGTATTTTCATCTTTGGCATTAGTAGTTGGTGGGTAAATTTGAATAATAGTTATATTAACTGGTCTCCCTAGTAGTTATATGAATATTATCCTATTTCTAACAGGATCTGTACTTCGGGACAGATTTTAATATGTTCTCTTTGATGATGAATGTGACATTGTTCCTCAATTTGTCATTGTTGGCATAGTAGACCATGTGATTCAAAATGACCAATATCAGTCCATCTCTGCTCACTATTGCTATTTTTCAAATAGGAGTTCTTGGGTGGTGTAAGTATGCTTGGCTCTAACCTGAAAGAATCACAGGCAGGTCATGTCTACCCAGAGATGTTTCAGAAGAAATCCATGGTGATGTACTTCTGATAAATCAACCACTGAAACTCTATGGACTACAGTTCTAATTGGACACATGTGGGATCACCATGAGTTGGAGTCTACTGGACAACAGCTGAACTGGACTGGATTTTATAAAATATTTACGTGCTATCTCAGAGCTGGCACTTACCTTTTCTTTGTCACATGCCTCAAATTAATATCTGAGCTGTACGATAAAACACTGGACAGCAAGGTCAGTTTGAACCACAAGGTCAGGAGTTCAAACCCATCAGCCACTAATTGGAAATCCTATACAAGATGCTGTGAGTCAGAACAGACTCCAATGCACTTAACAACAACAAAACCTCCTGCGGTGTCAATTCTATTTCAGTTATTTCTCTCTAGTTCACTTCTACTCAGCAGGGTCCCCAAATTGTGATGATGATGATAATGAAGAAAATGACGATGATGATGAGAAAGAATGATGGTTGCTTATTGAGCAATGTCTATGTTATAATCATCTTCAGATTAGACATGCTTCCTGTGTAGCTTAATGTTTCTGCTGTTAGTTTCATCTGACTTTTTAGCTATGATAAGACTTCAATCCATGATTTGGGGGGAGGGCAGGGCATGCCCCTGTGATTCAATAGAGAAGACCAAATGTGATCACATTCCGAGGAAGCATGGCTATGGGCACCATGAGATTTCTCTTAGATGCTTTGTCTATCCCCTTCTATCATGTTTCCATGAGGACCTGGAAATCATTGGTTGAAACTGCTATTCACTTGTAGCCTTTTGTCCATGTCTGACAAGTGTGTTCCTCCAGATAACATGCACTATAAATGGTTTGAATCTAATAAGTAGTCTTTTTGGGCATGTAATCTGTTGCCCTTCTTCCTTCCTTGAGAGGGAAAATTACAATCTTCAAAGATTCTTCTTCCATTTCTATAGAATGTGAGTGCTAATTTGAAAGCAGTCTCACAAAATGGAAGCAAACTGGGCTAATTATAAAGATTTATGGGCCTGTTAGTGAATATATGTCTAATTGAAATAACAGGGTTCTCCCCGAAGGGAAAAGCATTACACTGGTTAGAGGAATAATTAGCTTGTGCTGCTACATTGAAATAGGATAAAACTTTCTTTCTCCTGACCAGATCCACTTTTATGTGGTCAAACCAAGGTGCCTCCAGAAGGACTCATTAATTATTTCATTATTTCATTTTTATTTTTTAATCAAAGCTAGATTTGCACATTTCTTATTCTCCTGGTGTAGTCATATTTAGCATTAAACATTGTTGACTTGGCAGGATGAGAATCTGTCTTTTGCCACCCATGATAGCAATCCAACCCCATCCATGCATTCTTCCCATTCCTTTTCCTCCCAGCATAACTTAATCATCATTTTAGATCGATTCATATTCTATGTTTATGTTGTTATGACATTTATTGTGGCTATCATGGTAATTAAGGAAACTTGTAATGCAGAGGGTTGATCATTGGCTACTAACTGAAACGTTGGTGGTTCAAAAACCCACCAGCTACTCTGTGGGAGAAAGATGAGGCTATCAGCTCCCGTAAAGATTTGCTGTCTTGGAAAGCCTCGGGAGAAGTCCTACTCTGTTGTGTAGTGTTGCTATGCATCTGAATCCACTGGAAGGCAGTAGCTTTCATGAGAATTAAAATCATTCATGACTGAGTTATATAAAGTAAATATACCTTAAAAAAATCTTTTTCCTTTCTTGAATAATATTTATTTTTCTCTAGATTTTTAAAAATTATCTTTAAAAATATGTTTGCATAATTTTCTATGTATTAGCACTAAGTCAATCCCAAATTCTCCCATACCAGTATGTAAATCTCTGCTAGATAGGTCTTTCACATATGGTATTTGTTCGATTTCTTTTCCAGAAGTAATATCTCCTACAACCCACTGACATGCTTTCCTCTGAACAAGTTGATTTCAATTCCTAGAGGAAATACAACCCTAATGTTTCTTAGAAGGGAAAATGGTGAGATTTCAGCAGGCTTACTTTTAATACATTATAAAGAAAGACTGATTGCTAGGAGAGGACACCGTGTTTGATAAAGTGGAAACCAGGGAACCCTTCACTGAGATTCATAGATGTAATCGTTGCAGCACTGGACTTGAGCATCATGAAGATGATGCAGGACCAGGCTATGTTGTGGTGTGTTGTACATGGGATCCCCACAAAGTCAGAGTTCACCCAATAGCAACTAACAGCACTAACACATTTCTAGTAGCATCCTGAGACTCCCACTTCAATCTTTCATCTTCACATTTGTTTCCCTCAGATATTGGATTCTCTGTTTCCTGAATCCAATGTCTTCCTATTTTAGGACTTACTTTCTCATTTGGTTGATCATATCCTCAAACAGCTTTCAGAGTTATGAGTAAAGCTGCACAAAGAATGAGTTATTTGATACTCATCTCTGAAAATATCTGAATTTTATCACTTCAAATAATAATAATTTTCCAGGTTAGAATTACCAGTTGTAAATATTTTTCTTTAATCTTAGAAGGAATATTATTATTTTAAAACTTTGGAATATATGCAGAAGTAATATTTCATGAACTTGCATGAATCCATTCAACAGTTACAAGATTCAGCAACTATCCACATTTTGTAGGACTTGTTTCTTCTGTTCCTCTACCTGCATTTTTGTTTGCTTTGTAAGAGTATCTTAACCCAAATATCAGACATTATCTTACTTTATCTCCAAGTAATTCATAATGAATCTCAAATAAATAAACACACGCATAGATAAATTATTGTTAGGTGCTGTTGGATCAGCTCTGACTCATAGGGACCTTGTATAAGGTTTCCGAGGCTATAAATCATCGTGGGGGAAGAAAGCCTTATCTGTCTCCTGTAGAGTGACTTTTGGGTAGCAACAATTGACCTTGTGGTTCATAGTCCATTGCTTATTGTACAGTCACTACACTCCCATAGGTAAATAAGCAAATAAATAAATGACAGTTACTTTATGACTATGGCATCATTATCCTACCTTACAGACTTAACAAAAATCTCATTTAGTTATGAGTCCATATTCAATTTTTACTGGTTGCCTATAAATGCTTTGTTTAATTGCTTTAGTTGAATTAATATTCAAAAAATTTTTACTCATGGTATTTGGTGGTTACATTTCTTAAATCTCTCTTGGTCCCAAAAATTCTTATCTAATCATCCCACCTTTTGATCCATGCCATTGGTTTGTTGAAGTAGCAAATTTATTTCCTGTTATGAATTTGGCCGATTGACTCTTTAAGACATTTCCTATAGATGTGATGTTAGGCTCAATTGTTTTTAAAATAATGGTTTATAGGTGGTATCAGTCTTTCATGGACCTCTAGTGGCACAGAGGTTAAAGTGTTTGCCAATCTAAAGGCTGGCAGTTCAATCCCACCAGCCACACCATGGGAGAAAGAAGTAGTGTGGCAGTCTGCTCTGTAAAGATTATAGTTTTGGAAACCCTAAGAGGGCAGTTCTAGTCTGTCTTATGGTTTCTATGAGTGCGAATCAAACTTTACTCTGAAGAGGCAGTTCTTCCCCAGTTTTATTTTGAATGCCTTCCAAGTTGAATGGCCTCATCTCCTGGCACTGTATCTGACAATATTCTAGTGCTCTTCATCATGTTTCAATATTCAATATTCTGGTGCTATCTGACAATGTTCCACTGCTATTCATAAGGTTTTCAGTGACTAAACATTTGGAAGTCTCTCCTTCTTCCTAGTTTGTCTACATCTGGATGCTTACCTGAAACTTGTCCAAATATTGGTGGCATAGCTTCCAGAATCAGAGCAACACGCAAGCCACCACAGTTACGGCAAACTGATGGATAAGTAGTGGCGATCACTTTTTGTGATCCAAGACTGAGCAATGGAAAACATGCAGCATTGTTTGCTGCTGGGTGTCATTGAGTTGATTTGCATTCATAGCATCAATAGGACAGAGTAGAACTGCCCCATAGGGTTTCCAAGGCTGGAAATCTTGACAGCAGCCAACTGACATGTCTTTTTCTGACAGAGCAGCTGGTGGGTCCACACTGTCAACCATTTGGTTAGAAGTAGGGTGTTTTAACCACTGTGTCACCAGGCCTCCTTTCATGTAAAGGGAGCCTCTTTAATATGTAAAATTTTACCTCCATCTTCATCCTGATTGTTTAAATAACCACTGAAGATCATGATCTAAATCAGTAATTTCATTATTCAGCTCCCGTGGTTGTGGATGGATTCAGACTCAGGGTTTTCTCATGTGTGTTGAATAGAACTGTGCACCGTAGTTTCCAACAGCTGATTTTTCAGGCTCTTCTTCCGAGTGGACTCGAACTTTCAACCTTTTTGTTAGCACTGTTGTTGTTGTTGTTGAGTACCTTTGAGTTGGTTCCAACTCATAGCGACCCTCATAGATTTCTGAGAAGTCGCTTGTGGGTTTGAACTGCTGAACTTGTGGTTCAAACTGACCTTGTAGTCCAGTGCATTATCTTGCGGTGCCATATCAGGACTCCCTTGGTTAGGACTTGTTGACTTTGTTGATTAGAGCTCATTAAACAACAACTTGTTGTTGACTATTGTTGTTGTTGACTAGACAACATTTCCTCATTTCTGAGGCTGTAAATCTTTATGGGAGCAGAAAGCCTCATTTTTCTCCTGCAGAACTGCTGATAGTTTCGAACTTAAGGTTAGCAGCACGATTCATAACCACTATGCTACAATCTCATGTTAAAGGTTGCAAAATGGTGATTGTTTCTAATTCTATCATTCCTATTAATATTAGTTAGACATTTTCCTGAAGGATCCTCCATCACTCATGAAGCTGTTTGATGTTCTGTAAACCTAATTCATATTAGAAAAGCAGCTCAATCATTTACATATAATTACTAGTTTTCAGAATAATGAATGGTGGCCTGGCAACCTCTTATGTTGTTGTCCAATTAATTTTGTTTTGTTTATCTCTTTCCTTTAATTTGAGTGCCATTATGAATGAATAATCTTTTTATATTCATTTATGTTATGCATTTGATTCTTAAATCATCTCATTATTGGCTGAGGAAACTCTTTTCCTTCAGAATTATAAAGGCATTGATCCATTGGCTTCTTAAAACTTCTGATTTTTGAAATGCTTAAATAAACCCACACTTTTCTCTCTGAAAGTTTGTTGGATCTATTCTTTGTGGCCAGTGTCCTGAAATTTTAGTTCTGTCCATTATTTTCATCCATTTTCCTGGACATGTCCACTACTTAGTTATCCCTTTTGGTCTAAAGATTCATGCTTTCCTATTTGGGGAAATTTAAAAAAAAAAGAACACTTTGATGATTCAGTCCTGGTGTGATAGTGTGGGATAAACACTGGAATGGTAACTGCAAGGTCAGCAGTTCAAACCTACCAGCT
>NW_006408558.1:567055-573562 GCF_000296735.1 Chrysochloris asiatica
CATTTTTTACTGTAAATTGGGAGAAGATTAGCAAAGTAGATTAACTTTCCATTTAGCAATTTATATATACTTTATGTCATTGATTACAATCCCCACAACATCATTTATCCCACTTCCTGTTTTCCTGCTTCCGTTCCTCTTTCTGAGAGTCCTGGTGTGGCACTGTGGGCTAATGCACTGGACTGCAAAGTCAGTTTGAACAGCAAGTTCTGCTGTTCAAGCTCACCAGTTGCTCCTTGGAAACCCTATGCAGGGTCGCTATGGGTCAGAACCGACTTAAAAACAACATTCCGTCTTGCATCTTCTTTCCTAAACCTTCTGAACTTTGTCCTTAGGTAATTGCTGCCCTTTGGATCTGAAATGCTGTTAATTCAAAGGAGTAGGTACCTCCCTAGCGTTTTGTTCCCTCTTATACCCCTATTCCACCACTCGTCTGTCAGTTTGTCATACTGTGGTGGCTTGTGAGTTGTTGTGATTCTAAAAGCAGTGCCACCGGTATTTTAAATACCAGCAGGGTCATCCATGGTGGACAGGTTTCAGATGAGCTTCCAGACAAAGACAGACTAGTAAGAAGGAGTGATGAACTACTTCCAAATATTTAGTCACTGAAAACCTTATGAGTAGCAGAGAAACACTGTCAGATATAGTGCTGGAAAAACAAAACAAAAATCCTCACCACTGGACCAATAAACAACATTCTTGTGTTGAAGAGCAAAGATGTCAGCTTGAGGACTAAGGTGCCACCTGAGTATCGATGGACTCAAGCATGGCAACAATAGTGAGGTTGGCCCAGGATTGGGCAGTGTTTCGTTCTGCTGTGCATAAGGTTGCTATGGGTCAGTACTGACTCGATGGCACTTAACAACAACAATACACCTATTGGCTAAAAATCGAACTATAGGGGTGTGTTCATATGCAGATGTGAAGAGTGACTAAGATCTATTGCCTTGAGGTTTCCCCTTTCTTTATCTTACCAGTAAACAAGTTTTTTGGGGGGAGGTTTGTTTTTTATGATTTTGAGTTTTGTTCCACATTTTCTTCCACTCTATTCAGAGCAGCTGGTAAGGTAGTTTTTCTGGTCTTAGGGTCATGGAGACTGATGATATTCATATGGTCCATTAGTCCATTGGACTAATTGTTACCATGTGTCTTCATTTTAATATCTCTTCTTTCCTTGACAGAGACCAATAGTTGCATTTTAGATGGCGGCTCTTTTAATATTCCAAAAATTTCTCACCAAAGTAGTGTGTAGACTATTCTCTTTGTGAGCTGTGTTACGCCACCTGACCTTGGTGTTTCCTGAGCCCCTAGGACCAAGATTTTCCCAGTGTTTTTGTTTTACTTTCTGGGTAACTTTCAAAACTTCATGTTTTTAGCTTTCTATTGAGATTTAAATTTTTGCCTATGGCACATTTAAATTTTAAAAATCATATTTTATGTTCTGAGCACTCCTTTTTATAGTATATTATTCCTCTTTCTTGATACAATATCTCCTTTT
This sequence comes from Chrysochloris asiatica, assembly GCF_000296735.1. Taxonomy (NCBI): domain Eukaryota; kingdom Metazoa; phylum Chordata; class Mammalia; order Afrosoricida; family Chrysochloridae; genus Chrysochloris; species Chrysochloris asiatica. The sequence goes on from NW_006408558.1 coordinate 568,554, forward strand.
ATCTTTCTGAGGGTTAATACATTTTTTTTTTTTAATTTCTTCTAGGATCATTTTTGTTTTTTCCTCTGTATTTCATCTTAGATACTTTCCTCAAACAGCTGAGGTTTATTATTTGAATGAATTTAAGAAAAAAAAATTTTTTTTAAGTTGATTGAGGTTCTATGCACATGAGTGGGGTTTGTGGATCATGCTCTTCATAGATGGGATATCTACCTGGGCAATGTTTTAGATTCCTTTATGCTACTATCAGAAGAGTGTGATGACTCCATACAATAAACGCTGGATCACAAACCAAACCACAAGGTTGGTAGTTTGAGCCCACCAGCTATTCCATGGGAGAAAAATAAGACTTTATGCTCTCCCAAAGATTAAAAGCCTTGGAAACTCTATACAGGGTCACTATGAGGCAGAAATGACTTTGCTAACCACAACAATGTTACTATGTAAGCAACTCTGTGGGTCAAATGGCTAAGTGCTTGGCTACTAACATCAATGTTAGTGGTTCGAATCAGGTACTCCATGGAAGGAAAGACATGGATGGGATATCTGCTCCCATAAGGTTACAGCTTAGGAAACTTTATGGGACATTTCTACTCTATCTTGTGGGTTCACTATGAGTTAAATGGAATACAACAAGAACATGCTGCGATTTTTAAGTTCTTAAAAAAAATTTTTTTTTTACACTTTATCGCCATACCATTTTACCATCCCCCAGCAGCCAAAAGAAACTATTTTCTATCTCTGTTGATTTGCTTATGAATGGAATCATATAATATCTTTGTGTGTGTGCACGTGACTGGAATTATTGTTTAACATAATATAGTTTTTATTGTGGTGAACACATACACAGCTAAAGATAATCCATTTCAACAATTTCTACAAGAACAATTCAATGACACTGACACAGACTTCAAGTTGTGCTATCATTCGCTGTCTTTTCTCCCAACATTCCACCACCATTTTCAAAGATTTCAAAGAAGAATTTCAAAGATTTCAAAAGGAGGAAACTGCAGAACAGAATTAAAAACTTTGAATGGAATCCAGAATTTCTAGAGTCATTGAGGCTGATGAATCTCTGAGATAATCTTAAACTTTAACCCAAAACTATTCCCTGAAATCTTCTTTGAATCAAAAAATGTTGTTGTTGTTGTTGTTATTTACCATTTACTCAATTCTGACTCATAGCGACCCTGAGGAGCAACTGGAGGGTTTGAACTGCTGACCTTTTGATTTAAAGTCCAGTGTTGATCCTACAGTGCCACAAGATGGAGTTATGAAGGCTGTGGAATCTTTGTAGGAGATGACCTTTAGGTCATTTCTTCTGAAAAGCTGCTAATGGGTTCAAATTGCCAACCCTACTGTTAGTAGCTAAGACCTTAGTTATTGAGCCACTAGAACCCCTAACCACTAATGTTGTCATGTTACGTGCCTTTGAGCCACTTCTGACTCATAATGACCCTGTGAACAACAGAACAAAACACTGGCCAGGCCTGTGTCATCCTCACAATTGCTGTTACATTTGAGCCTGGAGCTGCTGCCACTATGTCGGCCCATCTCGTTGGGGGTCTTTCTGGTTTTCACTGACACTCCATTTTACCAAGCATGATAGCCTTCTCCATTGACTGGTCTCTCCTGACAATATGTCCAAAGTTTTAAAGAAGGAATTTGTCCATCCTGGCTTATAAGGAGCATTCTGGTTGTACTTTTTAAAAAGACAGATTTGTTTGTTCTTCTGGCAGTTCATGGAACTTTTAATATTCTTTTCCAACATCATAACTTAAGTACATCAATTCTTCTACATTCTTCCTTATTCACTGTCACATGCATATGAGGCTATTGGAAACACCATGGCTTGGATCAGACACACCTCCTTAGTCCTCAAATCGATACCTTTGCTCTTGAACACTTTAAAGAGGTCTTGTGCAGCAAGTTTGCCTAAACCAATCTGTCATTTGGTTTCTTGACTGCTGCTTCCATGGGCACCGATTATGGATCCAAGCAAAATGAAGTCTTTGGCAGCTTCAATCTTTTCTCCATTTATCATGATGTGATTTTATGATTCCAGTTGTGAGGATTTGAGTTTTCTTTACGTTGAAGTGCCATCCATACTGAAGGCTGTAGTCTTTGATCTTCATAAATATTTTAAGTTATTTTCACTTCTAACCAGTAAGGTTGTAGCATCTGCATATCACAGGTTGCTAATGAGTCTTCCTCCAATCTTGATGCCTTCCTTCTTCTTCTTCATATAATCCAGCTTCTCAGATTATTTGTTCAGCATACAGATTGAATAAGTAGAGTGAATGGATATGATTCTGATTCACACCTTTCCTGACTTTAAACCATTTGTTATCCTTTAGTTCTGTTCTAGACAATAACTTTTGGTCTATGTAAAACATTTTTCATGGGCATAATTAAGTGGCCTGGTCTACCCATTCTTTGCAATGTTATTCATAGTTTGACATGATCCACACAGTAAAAAAAGCACAAGTAAAGTCTGTTGTGGCACTAGACCACAAAGTAGGTTTGAATCTCAAGGTGGGTGGTTCAAACTGACCAGCCACTCTTTGGAAACCCCACACAAGTCGTCTTTCGGGTATTCTCTGCATCCAGCCAAGATTCATCTGATGTCAGCAATGATATTCTTAGTTCATGTCTTTTTCTGAATCTGGCTTGACTTTCTGATAGTTCCCTGCTAATGTATTATTGTGATCATTAAAAAAATTATCTTTTGAAATATTTAATTTGAATACCATATTAATGATTTTATTCAATGATTTCTGCATTCTTTTGGGTCACCTCTCCTTGGAAAAGGCACAAATACAGATCTCGTCCAATCAGTTGGCCAGGTAGCTATCTTCCAAATTTCTTGGCATAGATGAGTGAGTGCCTCCAGTTCTGTACCACTTTCTTGAAAGATTTTAATGTGTATTTCATCCTGGAGCTTTGTTTTGCCAATGCCTTAAGTACAGCTTGGACTTCATCAGTTCTTGATCCTCTATTACCTCTTAAAATGGTTGGAATTGGGCCATTTATTTTTGGTACAGTGACTGTATTTCTTCCATCTTCTTTTGATACTTTCATTATTTTGTTCATAGAATCCTTCAATATTGCAGGTCAAGGCTTGAATTTGTTCTTCAGTTCTTTTAGCTGAAAAATGCTGAGTGTGTTCTTCCCTTTTGGTTTCCTAACTCCAGGTTTTTGTACATTTCATTATAATACTTGACTTTGTCTTCTTGAGATGCCCTTTAAATTTTTCTGTTCAGTTCTTTTACCTTTTCATTTTTTCCATTCACTTTAGTTTCTTTATGCCAATGAACAAGTTTCAGAGTGTCTCTGAAATCTGTTTTTGTCTTTTCTTTCTCACAAATCTTTTTTAGTGATCTTTGCTTTCTTCTGTATGATGTTCTTTATGTCATCTCACAACTCTTCTAGTCTTTGGCCATTAATGTCTAATGCATCAAAGCTTGAGATGGTCTCTTAATTTAGGTGAGATATATTCAAGGTCATATTTTGATTGTTGTGGGCTTGTTTTATATTATTTTTTTCAGCTTCAACCTGAACTTCAATATGAGCCATTGATGATCTGTTCCACAGTGATCCCTGGTCTTGTTTTTGCTGATGATATTAAGCTTATCCACATCTCTTGCCATAGATGTAGTCAGTGTATTCCTTTGGTGAAGTCCATGTATTTATTTGCCTTTTATGTTGTTAAAAGAAGTATTTGCAACGAATAAGGTTTTGGTCTTGCAAAACCCTATTTTATGATCTCCAGCATCATTTCTATTACTAAGGCCATATTTTCCAACTACATATCATATTTTTTTTTCTTTCAACTTTCACATTTAAATCAACGGTAATTATCAATACATCTTGATTATATGTTTGGTCAATTTCATACTGAAGAAGTTGGTAGAATTCTTCAATTTCATCATCATTGACTTTAGTTGTTTGCACATAAATTTGATCAATAGTGGTATTAACCATTCTTCCTTGTAATTGTATACATATTATCCCATCATAGACAGCATTATACTTCAAAATAGATCTTAAAATGTGCTTTATTATGATGAAAGTGATGCCATTCTTCTTGAATTTGTAGTTTCCTGCCTAGTAAACCTTATGATTATTAGATTCAAAATGGCTAATCCCAGATCATTTTAACTCACTAATGACTGATATATTGGTCTTTATGTGTTCCATTTCATTTTTTATAGCTTTCAGCTTTCCTAAATTCATACTTCATACATTCCATGCTCTGATTATTAATGGATATTTGCAACTATTTCTCATCAATTTTAGTTGTGTCTCATTAGCAAACGAATGTCCCAAATGCTTTGCTCCATTTGCGTTGTTATGGTCAACTCTACTTTAAGAAGACAACTCTTGCTCAGTTATATTTTGGTGTCTTCCAACCTTTTGGACACGATATCTTACGATGCAATGTTGCTATTCATAAGCTTTTCATTGGTGAATCATTCAGAAGTAGTCTGCCTTTCCTTCTTTTTAGTCTTTCTTAGTCTGGAAGCTCCTGTAAAATCTGTACACAATGGATGACCCTGCTGGTATTTCAAATACAAGTGGCATATTTTCTAATATCATAGCAACATACAAGTCACCACAGTATGACAAACTGACAAACGAGTGGTGGTAACCAAAATAGCTTATCTGAATTAATAAAATATTTTTCTTTGGATATTGTGCATTTTAAAAGAATTATCTATGTGTCATAAATACTTTTTAAGTTATTGCAAGGACATACTAGCACTGTAGGATATGCCCTGGACTTCTAACCACAAGGTTGGCAGTTCAAACCCACCAGCTGCTTCTTGGAAACCCTATACAGGGTTGCTATGATTCAGAAATGACTCTACGGCACGTAACAACTTACACAGAAGTGCCTGGGGTATATATATATATATATATATGTGTGTGTGTCCAGAAAACAAAAATCCTCACCACTGGACCAATAAACAACATTCTTATCAATGGAGAAAAGATTGAAGTTGTCA
>NW_006408558.1:574237-588667 GCF_000296735.1 Chrysochloris asiatica
TTTTTGACTAGTATGATAGCATTTCTCAGAATGCCAAAGGATCTTTCACGGTATTCTTTAGCACATACACTCTCTGTCTGTATGCCTTTATTCCTCAAATATGGGCCAGCCTGTCCATGCCTCTCAGGAGGCAGTGCCTGGCAGGGTACAGGCAACAAGTATATTCAGTGAGAAATCTTGAGGAATGACATTGGGGTACTTGAGGGAAATGGCTATGCTTTGCTCTGTTTTACACAGCAAGTTGCTCAGAGAACTCTTCCCCTGGTGCACATTGTGTGTGTGTGTGTGTGTGTGTGTGTGTGTGTGTGTCTGGTGCACATAAGATCCAAGAATCATGTGGGACCTCTGCCAGAGAAATCAGTGCCCCCTGTGACGTCAAGGATACATTTGCCTGTATAATTCCCTGGAGCTGATGTGTATACTAAATCAACAAACCAACCGACCCATTGCCATCCAGTTGATTCGAACTCAACTACTCCAGAGTGGAATTGTGCTCTGCCAGGATTTCTTGACCATAATCTTAATGGAAGCAGATCTCCATATACCATTTCTTCTGTGGTGCTTTTTGGGGGAGTTCCAACTGTCAACCTTTAGACTAGCAGTTCAGTGCAAATCATTTGTGCCTCTCTATGCGATAGGTCATTGCTTTTGTTAAGTGCCATCAAATTGGTGTTGACTCATAGCGACCCTGTATAGTGTTCCCAAGGAGCTACTGATGGGTTTGAACGGCCGACCTTGCATTTAGCACTCAGTGCTTATTCGATAGCACTGCACTAGGACTCACCAGAACACTATAAGATATAGGGAGGCAATTTTCAAACCTGGGAAAAGCTAACGTGAGTAGAATGAGTGGAGACGATGCTTTCAGACCGTTAGAAGAGGGAGAGGAAGTGCTGGGGAAACTGCAGCAGAACCCTGACACACCGTCTTCACAGATGTGTTCAGGAGGACTGAGACCCCAGGTTTTGGCTGAGAATCAGCCATTGTTGCTTTCAGTTCCACCCACCGCACTGAAACTGGGTCTTTTCGTTTATGACTTCTGCCCCCTAGTGAATTTTTCTACTGCTGTTATTTTCAGCTCCAGGCTTTCATATATTGTAATCTTTTCCTGTTCTATATTTTCAGCTCAAAAATTTCAGCCACTGTAGCTGCTAGGTGAAGTTAGACAAGTTTCATTATATCCAGATTGGCTTTCAAATGAGGTTTGATAAATTAAATTATGGTCATCTGTAGCAAAGTGGGTGAGAAAGAATGATTTGGATGTATGTCATAATGCCACAGAACTCTCTGAATCTTTTTTATTTTTTTCCTTTTCTTTTCTTTCCTCCAGATGAAGAAAATCTTTATCTCTTCACTCCACCCAACCCACTATGTCCAGCTTACTCCAAGAAAGGGTTATTTTTATAAACCATTGGCATGCTATAAAAGGCATCCTAGAGGCTCATCTAGATTGTTTCTCAGCTTATTTTCTTTCTGACAGCTTTAAAGGCCCTTTAAAAATTGCCAGGAGAGTAGATTCATATTTTTATCATTCCACCTGCATAGCATTTTAGACACATTTATATTCCTGAAAGCATAATAATACATAACATTTAGCATTTAATTTATGACTCCTGCCACATCTGGTATAAAACTCCTTCTGAAGCAATAAATCACCCGCTTCATGTCAAATTGCCATTCATTCTTTGACCTCCTCCATAATTTATGGTTTGTGAGTGCAAAATGGGAGAAGCAGCTTAAATCAAGTGGATTTTAATTAACAATCTTGGAAAATTCTGAAGAATATTTGCAATTTATTCATGAGAGGAAAGGATTTTGTTGCTAGAAAGAGAGAGAGAGAGAGAAAGAGAGAATGCAGCTCATTTCTATGGGTATAAATTGAAATCTATTCTGGGTGTTTTGAAACCACAACGTAAAGATTTTTCTCCACTTTGAGTTAGAAATACAAAGTGGTTCTGATAGGACTAGCTGTCAGAGCTTCTAGGGCAGAATCCATTTGGAGGAAACAGAGTAAGGGAGACACATAAGCATCTTCTGCTTACTGCAGCCTTTAACAGAGTTGCCTGGCTGCTGACATGGTGCCTTTCATGTCAAACAATTTTATTTCTAAGCTTTTCACAGTGTGTCCTAAGTAGCTTCTATTAGCATTGTCCTGTCCGTTTCCTTGGCAACAGAGCTGGTCAATTTAGACACCATTTAAGAACTGTGCAAAAAGCCACATCCAGCAGTGTGATGGGCAAAATTACAGAGAACCTGCTGAACACAATCCTCGCTGGAGGAGATGCATTTTCTTCCAGGACCCATTTTATTTTAATTACAATTGAAAAGCTCTTTTAAACAAGGCCCTAGATTAAGCACAGGCCAGAGTAATCTACTGTATATCCATTTCAGCTGCATTCCTTAATGTTATCTCTTTAACCTTAATGGATTGCTTGCACTTTTTCAAATAACCCGACCCACTGGTCTCCAGTCGATTCTGACTCCTAGAGTCCTGTAGGACATAGTTGAACTGCCCCATAGGATTTTCAAGGCTGTAAATCTTTACAGACACAGGTGGCCGAATGGTGGGCAAGTTCCTACCACCTTCCTTTTAGTTACCCGCCAAGCGCTTTAACCACTGCACCCCAGGCCTTCAGGGCTTCCCTGCGCCCCCTCCCCCGCCCCCCAAATAAACAAGGAGGGAAAACCTGGTAGAGTGTGATAACTTCTTATTGTCCTTCTTTACAACAAAGACAGGTTGGAAAGACAACTCTTCTCACACCTGCACTTGTATTTAGGTGAAACAAGAAAGAACCCCCAGCTGCACCCCTCAATGATTACACTGAGTCTTACGCCAGACAATAAATTTGTATTTTGAGTATCGTAGTAGTTGGTTTCACTTGCTATTTATCTCATTCCCTTAGTTGGGGTGACATTATGTAGCCTTGATCTCTAATAGGCTGATCTGGATTGTTTGAACATGGGGCCTTCCTGGAAATTTGGGATTTTTCAGGACTGAGGTTTATGATGGCAGTTAGCTTGCACTCACTGTAGCATTTGTAGGTCTCTTGTGTCCAGGACAGGACAAAGTCTAGTGTGGGGTGGAGGGAATCTTCTTTCTTAGGTTGTTGTTGTTACATGCCATCAAGTCGGTTCCAACTCATAGCAAGCCTGTATAGCGTTTCCGAGGAGTAGCTGGTGGGTTTGAACTGCCAACCTTGTGGTTCGGAGTTCAGTGCTGATCCTACAGCGCCACACCAGGAGTCCTTAGAAGGGACTTCCTGTTAAAACTTCCTCATCCTCTGGGTTGAAAATAAGTAAATTTAGACACAGTGTATAAAGACAAATAAGACAAAAAGATTGTTTATCTCAATGGGACTTGAAGGTCAATATCATTTTCACTGTGAGGAAACCAGACAAGGGAGATTATATTTATGAATGTTGTTGTTGTTAAGTGCCATCGAACCCGTTCCGATCCATAGCGACCCTGTATAGGGTTTCCAAGGAGCGACTGGTGAGCTTGAACCACCGACCGTGAGGTTCAAACCAACTTTGCAGTTCAGCGCATTAGCACACAGTGCACACCAGGACTCCTATATTTATGAATTGTCGTTGTTGTTGTTAAGTGCCGTCGTGTTGGTTCCTATCCATAGCGACTCTGAACAGGGTTTCCGAGGCTGTAAATCTTTACGGAAGCAGACCACCTCATCTTCCTCCGGCGGAACCACTGGTAGTTTCGAACTGCCGACCTTGAGGCTAGCAGCCTGATTCGTAACCACTACGCTGAGCTCATACAACTAATATTGTCCAGTGCTGCATTACCTTCCGCTGAGAATATGTTTCACCTTTTTCTACAGGACTCCTGTTTCCTGGGGAAAATACAGATATGTTCACCTCTAAGGTTTTTGAACTCCTCTCTTACTTTATGAACAAATGTAATGAATGAACTCAGTATCCATGGAAGTCCTTGGTTAAATATTAATTGCACCAAAGGGTTTCTGAGGTTTCTTTGCACCTTTCCATTCAGTAAGAATGAGGCTGAATTGTATTTCCCCTTGAAAGGGTTACTGGAATCTTAAAACCATTCCATCAGGATCTCCATGGTTAGATAACAAGGATGCCAATTAATGCAGGTTGTAAGGGGGAACAGCAGGGCCCACCAGTCATTTTCCCATATGGCGCACGAGAACAATTAGGTGCGTAGGCTGACATTTCATCTTTGGTATTTACATAATGTGTACCATAGTGATTGATAGGAAGGAGGGATGTGGACATGACAGACTGACAGAGGATAAGGGCAGGATGTCGTCCATCTTTTTCATTACGATGTCTATTTTAACGAACATACCAACTCATTTCTGCAGTCCATTAAATCCTTTGACAGGGTAAACATCTGGAGAATAGTCCTGGGAATTGGGTTTGTCAGGTGAGGACTCTTTGGCTAGCAGGGAGGAGGTGTGGGGCTCCTCAGGGGTTGCCGATTATGGGGGAGCCACAAGCTGCCTGTCACTGGGGACCCTGCCCTTCCTGATACCAGGTGCTCAAGCTGCGGAAAAGACTTGTGTAACCAAAATGGCAAATCGTCCAAAGCTCTTTTCTGTCCATTTACATTCTTTCAGAATCCATCTCTCCTGTATCTAGCCTCAGGTTCTGGATTCAGTGAATATTCTTAAGCAAATAGCCACCTTCTCCTGACTTCCTGTGAAGTGAGGACCCTCTGAATCATGGCCCTCTCTCCCAATGGAACAATTCTTTCTGTAAAGTATTTGTGATCTCCATAGGGCAAGGTACTACTCAGCAACATGGAATTGCATTTTACTCTGCACCACCCATATGCATAGTTCAGCTGGACTCCGTAAATGATCTAAGTGTTTCTCTGTGTATAGATAATAACGCCTGAAAGGGGAACACATTTCAGCTTCAACTGTAGCAGTTTTTAGCACCTTTTCAACAATACTTGCCTCTGTAAGGAGTCCCTAGGTGAGCAAAAGTTGGAGGGTTGAGTCCGCCCAGAATCCTGGTAATCTGCTTCTGATAAATCAGCCATTAAAAACGCAATGTATGGGGTTGCCAGGATTCAGAGTTGACGCAACAGCAACTTTGCTGTTGTTGTTGTTGTCTCTGTGAAAAAGGATTTCTCTTTTGGTACTCTGGACATTTGGGCTGGATAATTCTTTATTGTGGGGAACTATTGTGTACATTTTAGAGTGTTTATTGTTGTTGTTAAGTGCTGTCGAGTAGGTTCCAATTTATAGTGACCCTGTATAAGTTTTCCAAAGAGTGGCTGGGGGTCTGAACTGCTGACCTTATGACAAATAGTCTAGTGCTTATCCTACTAGTCATACTAGTACTCTTACTCATTAGAACACTCAAAACGTATCCTAAGGACAAAGTTGAGAAGGGATGGGAAGGAGGATGAAATGAAAGTAAGAACCACAGGGAGAAAGTGGGATAGTTTCTGTTCCATGGAAGGGATTGCAATTATTGAGATGAAACCAAGTGATGGATTTCTTGAATGTGAAACTGATGATCTTCTCTGTAAGCCTTCACTCAATTCACAATCAAAAGCTTTTTATAAATGTATCCAGACATTGTCAAATTTCTTATTTTGCTTGCAAAAACCACTCCTGGCTGAGAAACTACTCTATAACATGCTTTGGCCATCAGCCCAACAACTTGGGGCATGGGTATGTGCTTGAATCTGGGTCTTAATGTATACTAGGCCATAGCCTCCAAGGTTTGAAGCAAATCTAAGAAAGCAAAAAAAAAAAAAAAAAATTCAACTTCTATGTTGAGTACAGCTCATTTCACAGTTGTCTCCTGACATCTTTTCCCACTAGATTGCTGCTGACTCTGCTGGTGATGAGAACAATCACATGATGCTACTCTCTACCACCTGAGCTGTTCTTAAACGAAGATGAAGGGAACTCTTCTATTTCAACTCAATGGGTGGAAAGTTAAGCATCCAGGCCTGTTGAATGAGATGCAGACTCTTCTACTAATGAAGCTCTACGTTTTCCTGGAAAGCTTCCTGCTTCACAGTTGTAGCCCATTAGCTGGTTGTATCCAACAAGAAGACCCACTGATCCATCTCATATTCAGGGTGTGATATAAAAGCAGGCACTATCCTGGGGTGTTGTAGTCTATAAGTATGATGTCATCATTATAATTAAGTCATAAAACAATCAGGAGGAACCTTGCCTGAAATAACTAAGAGATGAAATATTGCATCCACAGTAGGAAGCCAAAACCCATGATTTCTGAGTGATGCAAATGGTTAAGCACTTATTTACTAACTGAAAGGCTGACAGTTCAAATCTCCCTCTGGTCCCACAGAAGAAAGACCTGACAATGTAATTCCATTAGCTTTTAGCCTTTGAGAACCAACGGGGTGCAGTTCTACTCTCACACATGGGTCACCATGAGTTGGAATCAACTCAACAACACTGGTTTTGGGTTTTGGTTAGGATTATTTAGCTAGAATTTACTTTGACAATTTCACCTTTTCAGAAAACAGATGTGAAATCTGGTAGCAAACAGAAGAAAGAAAGAAAGAAAAAAGAGAGAGAAAGAAGATTTCTCAAAGCAATCAGAAGTGTTTCCATCCAAAAATGTTTGTGCATTAATCAATCAATAAATTAATTTGCTCATTCAACACATTCATTTGTTTATTCAAAGACTATGTGAACATTTACTATGTGTCAGGCATTATGTTAGGTGGAGGATATAATGGACAACAAAAAGTTCCCATGGATCTTACGTTATAGACCAGATATACAAACAAACAGATATATAAGATAATTATAGATTGTGATTTGTGGTATGAAATGTATAGAAGAAGTTTTGGTAAAGAGGATAATGAGGAGGCCTCTTTTGGATGGGTGACCCAAAATACCTTCTCTGGACTGAGGCTGGAAGAATGAAAAGGCATCGTTCTTTCAAAGATTCAGAAGAAAGATGTCCAAGCACAGAACAAGTAGAGACACTGTGAGGCAGGAAAGCACATGGGCTGTCCTATAAAATGGCAGTGGGCCAGTGTTATTGGAGTGTGGTGAGAGACGGGCCAGTGCATCCCACGATGAAGATGGATAGTAGAAACCAGATCCTGCAGGGTTTTGTCCAGGACAATTTTCTTCCAAGTGTAATAGTAAGCTACAATTAGCTAAGCTACAAATAGTAAGCTACAATAAACTACAATTCAGAATGGCCTGATTTGAGCTTGAAAATGTCATGCAGGGTTGGAAGTATAGAATTACTCTGATGAGATATAGAATGAAACTATGAAGACCAGTTACGTGGCTTTCCCAGGCAACTGGGCAGGAGATTATGGGGCTTGAAACCAGACTGGCAGCAGTGGAAATGGAAGAAAAACAAAGACATTTAGAATATAGGTAGTAGAACTCAGGACTTGCTGATGGGTAGGTTGAATACGATGCCTCCTTAGGACTGAGGTGGTTGTTCCATGCCATGATATAGCATGTTAATAGTGCTTTGACCTTTGAAATTTAGGATATAGACTGGTGAAACTGGAGAGGGCTTTACTATCACACATATATTCTACCAAACATGTGTATTCCCATAGGATGTGAGTGGGCCCCTACCTTTGGTCCAGTGCTTCTGACGGCCAGTTCATGTCTTGGAGTCAGGGGGCCAAAGCCTTATGCTTGGCCTTATTTTACTTTAGAAATTTTTAACATTGGTCAGGTGAGGAAATGAATGGCAGAGTGGACAAAACAGTAGGAATCCATCAATATGCTGGGATGACCACTCAAATGGTACACACTTTAAGTACCTAGACAGTTGTTGACCTGCTAAAGATTGCCTCTGACCTTGATTTTATAACTAAGTCAGCTATTTATTGATAGATTCATATTTAACTTCTGGAAGGATGGTTGTCTTACTTCATTATGGTTTTTATTTCAGGGCGCATGAGCTACTGACTATTATTCTTAGTAATCTGCTTGGGGACTCTTAAAAATATTGTGATGTCAAAACACAGGTGATGACTTGGCTTACAAAGCTTTATAAGTGATGTGGCAACTTTTTTCTCCCTTAATCACCTTTGCATCCTTTAGCTCCACATGAATCCAGCTTGGGATTGACTATGGGTCTCTCTGAGTTACCAATCAAGGTGTCAAGTCAGACTATTTATTCTTTCTGAATGCCAGGCACCCTGTCCTAAAGTCCTCAAATAGCAAGAGGATCATGTTTGCTCCAGAATGAATCATCTCCATTTATTTTGGGCTTTCAGTTTCCACTGAGTAAGTTTTACAACTCAGTTCATTTAGTTTGGGAGAAGTCTAGCCCACAGAGCTGTAATAAATCAAGGTTGGGAATATGATAACGAAAAAGAGAGAACTGGTTAAAAAAGAAAGAAAGAAAAAAAGAAAGAAATCCTTTAATTTTAGAAACAAGGTCAGCTTCCTTGTTAAGCTAGGCTGTTTTCATCCATGTAGTAAGAGGCTGGACACAGTCTATCAGAAGGTGGTCCACAGCTAAAAGCTGGAGGACCTGCTTTATGCTGTAACTGTTCATTTAATACGGCCAGAATTAATTCTCTAAAAATGTAATTCGGTAGTAGCATAAAATTCATCAAAAATATGAACGTACTTTCTAAAATAATAAGGTCATTGGATAGGGAAGCACTTGACTTCTTTCTCCTGTTCTTACTTCATCCCTCTTTAAACTGCTCTTGCCTTTCTTCTTCATCATTAGCCATTCTCTTTGTTTCCTGTGGAGGAGAAAAATAAGCCCTTCCTTTCTCCTTATAGACAAACCTTCTATTTATATGTTTGTTTTCCACTCGCTCTCATTTGTGATGAATCTGTGATTAGAAACAACCCCACGTTGCCCTGTTCTGTTAATCAACAGAACAGGAGCTTAGTTTGACTCAGGTGAACGTATGCGAGCATGGTTACGTATTATAGGAATACCGATAGAATGATGGCTGTCAGTATTTCCTCCGGGGGAGAGGAAACCATTTAAAAATTATCATACAGTATAATAGTGTCTTGAGACTGGAAATTGAACTGAGACGCCTGTTCTCAGAATTGAGACTTGATTCAAGAAAGCTTGTAAATGAAATAGAGTTTTTCTTTGGGGAGTCTATCTCCTTTTAGGTTTTGTGGTGGTGCTCAGTAAGGAACCAACATTATTGATACCTTGATTTCAGACGTCTGGCCTCGGGAACTTCGAGAGAATACAAATATATTCCATCCAGTTTGTGCAAGACTAGATGTGTTGGAGACAAGGACTTTTGGAAGTCTCAAACCTTCCCTGCTTAGTGACTGAGTTGTTGTTGTTGTTAAGTGCCATCGAGTCAATATTGACCCATGGCCATCCTGTATCGGGTTTCCAAGGAGCAGTTGGTGAGCTTCAACCGCAAATCTTGAGGTTCAAAGCGACTTTGCAGTCCAGCGCACTAACCCACGGCACCAAGCCAGGACTCCGGGACTATGACTATAACATCTGTCTAATGTCAAGACTGGCTCCAGGTGGAAAGGTTTACAGTCTTGGGCATTTGTCCCTAAGAAGCTTTGTGAGACTTGTTCGTACTTTCTTCCAATTAGACAATTACAATCTTTTAATTTCCAGGTAATTAAGATTAAAATATGGGATTAAATAGGGAACACAGGGACTCTAGAGGATAAGCACTGGACTACGAACCACAAGTTGGGTGGTTTGAGACCACCATCTGCTCAGTGGGAGAAAGATCAGGCTTTCTGCTTCGGCAAAGATTTACAGCCTTGGAAACCCTATACAGGGTTCCTGTGAGTCAGAACGGACTCGAGGACACTTAACAACAACATCAACAAGAATATTAAACAAGGCAACATTTTCTTTCCAAATCTCCATTGTTCCTTGAAGTATGTATTCATGAAAAACATTTGCTCTTTGAAGAAAAATTGAAAAATACTGAAATGTATAAAGAAAATACTAAAAGCCTTACTCACATGCCTGTCAAAACAGATCACTAAGAACACTTTATGCTGTTTTTCTGTTTTATTTTCACTCTTTTTCTAAGTTAGAGAGTTGAGAATTAAAGGCAGAATTTTTCTTTTCTTTTTTTCCGAATATTGAAGTAATATATGTTATTGAGGAAAAATTGGAAAATAAAGACAAGTATAAAGAAGGAAACATGTTATTGATAAACTTACACGTAGAGCTAGTCCAAGTGGCATTTTTCTTTCCAGTCTCTTTAAAAAAACAAATCTGTGTTTCCCCATTTCACCTCTTAATCACAAATTACCCAGCATAGAGCCAAATGGAGTTACAGATGTTTTTCTCTGGGGTAAGATGAAAACTTTCAATCAGTTACTAAAATTTGCTTCAATTTAAGGTAAAGTTTGATATACTTTTTCAAAAAGGCTTCTTCCCTGACTTTCTGCGGTACTAATGCACATTTTAAAACTTGTGATAGAACATTCAGAACACAGTGAAGTTCCATTCTAAAATGTCAAGAATAATTGTAGCTTCTTTCATCTGGGTCTCTTTTGTCCTTTTCAGAACGTCTAGAGATGCAGCAGCAAACAGTGTCTCTCTCTCTGTGTCTGTGCAGATGAGCAGACGGCAGTCTGTAGTCATAGATGAGATCCTCAGTGATATAGAACATGAGGGAATCTTTTAGAGAAATGATGCTGATAGCTTGCATGCACTCTGAGGATTCTAGCCCATTACTGTGAGCGCTGGGTCTGTGAATAAGCATATTTCATCATTAACTCTGAATAGCAATGGCTTGGGTGTGCCCTCACATTTCTTCTCTGCTTATCTCTCATCGATGAAACTAAGGTACAGTCTGAGAGCATGACTTGAATGGTGGGGCTCACTCGTTTCCATTTTCTTCTCTCACACTGTAAAAAATATGCCCCCCCCCAAAAAAAAAAAAAAACCAATCACCATTGAGTCAATTCCAACTCACAGTAACTCTGCATCTAGTTTCCAAGACTAAATCTTTACAGGAGCAGAAAGCCACATCTTTTTCTTGCAAAGCAGCCAGTGGGTTTGAACTGCCAACCTGTGATTAGCAGTCCAGTGCTTATCTTACAGAGCCACCAGGGTTCCTTTCTTTCATACTGGAATACACTCATTTGTGCAATAGACTCATTCCTCCTTCAAGACTGTATGAATCGGTTCTTGCTCCCTGCAGCCCACAGGTGGCGTTCTCACAGAGCTCCCCAGGCAATTGTTGTCTTTACCAATTTTTACTGGAAGACACAAAGTTGGGGGCAGTGTTGCTTTCATTGTCCTTGCTCCATGGAAAATCATACATAGTTTTTCTACCTAATTTCTTAAATTCTCAAAGATTGCATGAGAGGAATCTCTATTGTGTCCCTACTAGGTACCAAAGTGAATTATGCAAAATTTAATCCAACTCAATGGCAATCAAAACACCCATTCTCCTTCTTCTGCTAATAGCTCCCTTGCATTTTTCAGACCACAGAAATGAAGGAAAGCTCATTCAGCTATCAGTGAGACCCCTGGGTGGGCACAGCCAGATTTATCGCCCCTGGATGGGATGTCATAGGCTTTCAACTTGCTTCTCTGTTAGCAAAAGCAGTGAGTCCTCTCTGAATCATGCTAGGATAATAATAACCTGTCCTGAGTGTTCTGATCAGGGAGTGGATGGACTCAGTGGGGGCAATCCATCATTTTGAAAATGTGTATCTTTCCCATCATTCTCCTGACACCCTACCTCCCTCACTAAGTTGATATTCTCTTTTCTCTGGTGAAGAAAGAAAAACACTATGGTCAAATGTCAGTGGCAGATAAAGTGAAGGGCAACATTTTCTGACATTTACTGCCAGGATCACCAGACAAGTGACTTTGTCTCGGCCAGAGGTGCATATTCTCTTAGAGCTAAGAAGAAAGTGATGGGTCCCAGTACATTTGACACGTACTGTCTTTGACACACATTTACTCTCTCCAAGAGTCAATGACATTAGCAGCTCTGGCTTTGGATGGTTGCCTTTCAATTGATGTTACTTTTTAACCTTTAATATGCTTTCTTCAAGTTTTTTTCTTAATCTTTTCTTATCTATCTATATCATTTTTAAAATCCACTTTTCTTGTTGTTGTCAGATGCCGTCAATTGGATTTATATACATTCACCCAAATGCTTAAAGTAAGGCAAGCATGTAGGCATGTTTGGAGTGCTTTGAAAAATTGTCTTGGTAAATGACTTTGAGACAGGAGCCTTAATTTGTGGTTTCACAGAAATGTAAGTTTAACGCTCATGCCCTCTGTGTTCTGGCTCCCCTAACTATTAAATGAAATGGATGATGCTTGCAGACTTTGTCAAGAGGAATGAAACAACCTTTCAATAGTTATTCCATGTCACCGGCGGTTGAAGTTGTATTGTAGTCAGGGTATCCTTGGGTAAAACCAGCTTCTGGCTCTGCCCTTGGGTGCTTTCCTAATTTTGTTTGGTTTTCTAGACCGACTGCCATCAGTGACAACTCATCACTTCAGGTTCTTTAGGCTCATTTCAGAAGTTTGTTGAATTGTAAATCTGGTTTTACAAGTAGAATGAGATGGACAATACAAATGAAGATGTGTGTTCACATATCACTCAGCCTCTGAGTGCCTAGAAACACGTTGATGTTTAGGATTATGCAGAGCTAACCAAGTAACCTTGATGACATAATGGCCAAGCCTTTGGCACATAACCAGAAGGTCTGAGGTTTGAACCGACCCATTGGCTCTGAGGGAGAAACGATCTGGCAATCTGGCCTCATAAAGACTTAAACACCTAAATCCATTGCCATTGAGTTTATTCTGATTCCTCATAACCCTATAGGACAAAGTAGAACTGCCCTGTAGGGTTTCCAAGGCTGTAATTCTTACAGAAGCAGACATCCCATCTTTTTCCCATGGAGCTGCTGGTGGATTTGAACCGCTGACCTTTCTGTTAGCAGCCGAGATACTTTAACCACTGTTCCACCAGTGTTCCTCTCTAAGGGTTACAGCCTTGGAAATCGTATTGTGTGGCTCTGTTATGTCCTATAGGGCCAGTATGAGATGGAATGGACTCAACAGCACACAAAAAACAATAGAGCTAGCCAGAAAGGTGAGCAATAGTTGAGCGGTTTTGATCAATCCAAAATGGACAACTTGATCAAGTGGATAATCTGGTTAACACTTTGTGGCAGCAGATCCATATCCCTTCTCAATAGTATAGACAGGCATTGCCCTGATGATTTGGATAATTGCTTTCACTATTCAGCTTGATCTTTCCTGGCACTGTGCATAAGACATTCACTTACTCTTAAAAAATCAACTCTAAGCATTGGTAATCCTGAACTGTATGTCCAATCTAGGAATGCTTAAAAAGAAAATCCATTGACCATTACTGAAGGGTTCTTAAACTCCTACAAGATGATTTTTATCCTGTTTACAGGCGAGATTAGCATTCTAAAGTTTGCATTTTGAGTATAACTGCTTTATTGATAAAATTCACATTCCATACTATTCAAGTATCTCTTGTGGCATAGTGGTTAAACAATTGACTGCCAACTAAAAAGTCAGCAGTTCAAACTCACCAGCTACTTCACAAGGTAAAATGTGGCGGTCTACTTCTATAGCGATTACAACCTTGGAAACCCTATGGAGCAGTTCGACTCTCTCAAATACATCTGATTGCTATGTACAAATCAGAATCTAATGGACAGCAAGAGGTTTGGTTTGACCACAAAAATTACCTGCCTAAAGAGTAAACAATTCAATGCTTTTCTAGTATACTCATGGAGCTACATAACTATCAGGACAATCAGTTTTGAAACATTCTTATTACCCTAAAGAAAATCTCCACACCTATTAGCAGTTACTACCCATTGCCATCCCTCCACTATGGGCCCCAGGCCCAGGCAACCACTAATTTACTTTCTGTCCCTATAGATTTGCCTCTTTTGGAAATGGAATTATATAATATGCAGCCTTTTATGACTGACTTCTTTTGCATATCATGTTTTCAAGGTCCATCTGTATTAGTCTGTAGTTGGATCTTTTATTTGATCTTCAGTGGATCATCTTGAAGAGTTTTGTATTAAACTCACATAAATAAATCTGACTATATTATCACATAATGTAGTTTTGTGTTAAACTCACATAAATAAATCTGACTATAATATCCTTCTCTAAGCGTTTTCCTTTTCTCTTTTCTTTATTTCAAAGTTCTCTAAGCAAAGTAAAGAATTGGTGGCATAGTGGTAGTGGGTTACAGGTTGGTCTGCTAACCACAAGGTCAGTAGTTAAAATCTACCTGCTGCTCCGCAGGAGAAAGATGAGACTTTCTGCTCTCATGAAGATTTACAGCCTGAGAAACCCTATACAGGTTGCTATGAGTTGGCACATAACCACCACCAACACCAATGAAGGCAGGAACTAAACATAGTTCAGAAACATTATTTATCTTAAGAGGTTTGAAGAAAAAATTTAAATATATCAAAATGATTT
>NW_006408558.1:588930-617266 GCF_000296735.1 Chrysochloris asiatica
GTCTAGAGCTTACCCTACAATGCCACAACAGGACTCCACAATGACACTGTAGGATAAACACTGAACTTCAAAGCACTAGTTTGGCAGTTCAAGCTCACCAGCCTCTCTGAGGGACAAAGGTAATGCTTTCTCTTCCAACAAAAATTTACAGCCTCAGAAACCCTATTTAGGGCTGCTATGAATAGGAATCAACTCACAATGACTTAATGACATATATTTATGGTTGAAATTTGAGGTAGAAGCACTTGAGTTCCCAGGGGAGTGTCTTCTTTTTGCTCCAGACACTCCAGTGATCTCAACTGAACAGATTTTCTGAACCATTTAAAGTCTCCTCATCTGAAAGTTTTTCAATGGGCCCTTTTCAAAGAAGGTAAAGAAAAAAAAAATCACCATTTGGAACTGAGAATAGTTTCCTTTTTAGTGACAGATTTTTCTCTTTGTGTTTTCTCTGACTTTCTCCCCTCACCTAAAGCATGGCCCATCGACACAGGGAGGACACAATAGACTTGATTGTGTTTGTTGGTGTTAGGTACTCTGCAGTCAGTTCTGACTCATAGTGATCCTATATACACAACAATCAAAATACTGTCTAGTCCTGTGCCATCCTCACAATTGTTGTATTTGAACCCATTGTTGCTGCCACTGCATCAGTCCCTCTCATTGGAGCTCTTCCTCTTTTTCGCTGACCTCCAGATCATCAAGCATGATGTCCTTCTCCAGGGACTGGTCCCTCCTGATAATATGTCTGAAGTATGAGTCTTATCATTCTGGGTTTTAAGGAGCATTCTGGCTGTACTTCTTCCAAGATAGATTTGTTTGCTCTTTTGGCAGTCCATGGTACTGTTAAAATACTTCGCCATCACCATAATTCAAAGGCATCGATTCTTCTAAGGTCTTCCTTATTCAATGTAGAACTTTCACATGCATATAGGTGATTAAAAATACTATATTGTTTTAAAGTGACATCTTTGCTCTTAAACACTTTAAAGACTTGCGCAATGCAAAACATCATTCAATTCCTTAACTGTTACTTTCATGAGCATTGAATGTGGATCCAAGTAAAATGAAATCCTTGACAACTCCAATTTTTCTCCATATTTAATGTTTATTGGTTTATTTGTGAGGATTTTTGTTTTCTTTACATTGAGGTGTTTGATTTTGATCAGTAAGTTCTTTAAGTACTCTTCAATGTCAGCAAGCAAGCTTAAGTCATCTGTGTATCACAGGTTGTCAATGAGCCTTCCTTCAGTCCTGAAGTTTCATTCTTCTTCATATAGTTCAGTTTCTTGGAACATATAGATCAAATAAGTATGGTAAAGATACAACCATGACTCACACTTTACTTGATTTCAAAATACTCAGTATTCCCTTGTTTTGTTCAAATGACTGCCTATTGTTCTAGGTACAAGTTCAGCTTGAGCACAGTGAAATGTTCTGGAATGTCCTTTCTTCACATTGCTATCCGTAGTTTATTATGATCCACATAGTTGAATGTCTTTGCATTGTCAATAAAACACAAGTAAACATGTTTCTACTTTTCTCTGCTTTCATGGAAGATCCATCTGATAATAGCAATGATATTTCTATTTCCATAATCTCTTCTGATTCTAGTTTTAATTTCTGGCAGCTCCTTGTTGATGTACTGCTGCAGTCATTTTGTTTTTGTATTTTTTAAAAAGGCTCCATGTGCAATTACTGATATTGCTTGATTATTTCCATGTTCTCCTGGCCACTTTTCCTTGGAATGGTCATAAATATGTATGTATTTATCTTCCAGTCAGTTGGTCAGGTGGCTGTTTTCCAGATTTCTTGGCATAGACGAATGAGTACCTCCAGTACTGCATACATTTGTTGAAGCAATTCAATTTGTATTCCATCAATTCTCAGAGTCATCCCACCAATGCCGTGAGTGAAGCTTGGACTTCTTACTTTAATGCCACCGGTTCTTAATCCTACACTACTATTGAAATGGTTGAATGTTGACCAACTCTTTTTGGTACAGTGATTCTGTATGTTCTCGTCATCTTTTGATGCTTACTGCATCATTCAACGTTTTGTCCATAGAATCAATCCTTCAGTATTGCAACTGGAAACTTCATTTTTTTCTTTATATCTTTCAGCTTGAGAAATGCTGAGCTGGTTATCAACTCCAGATATTTGCACATTTCATTAAAATATACTTTATTTTGTCTCTACTGCTACTCTTCAACATTTTCTGCTTCAATCTTTCACTTCATCATAGCTACTTTTGCTTTATCAACTTTGCATTCAAGAGCAAGTTTCAGAGAACCTTTTCATATCCACTTTGGACTTGCCTGTCTTTTTGATGACTTTTTGCTTTCTTCATGTGTGATGTGCTTAATATCATCCCACACTTTTCTGGTCTTCAGGTATTAGTATTCAATGTGTCAAAATCTGTTCTTGATATAGTTTCTAAATTCGGATGGGAAATAGTCAAGGTCATATTTTGGTTCTTATAGCTTGCTTTAATTTGTTTCATCTTCAGCCTGAACTTGGGTCTGAGCAAATGATGGTCTGTTTCACAGTTGTCTTCTGGCATTGTTTTGTCTGATGATAATGAGCGTCACCATCATCTCTTCCCACAGATGTAGTCAATTTGATTTCTGTGTATTCCATTTGGTGAGGCTCACATGTATAGTCTCTGGTTATGTTGTTGAAAATAGGTATTTACAATGAATAATTTGTTGGTCTCACAAAATTCCATCATTTGACCTCCAGCATCATTTCTATCACCAAGACCATAGTTTTAAACTATCAATCCCTCCTTTTTGTTTCCAGCCACCAGTTATTATCAGGGCATGTTGATTGCATGTTTGATCAATTTCAGAATGACTATCATAGTATAATTCTCCAGTTTCTTCTTTACTGGCATTTGTGGTTGGTATGTAAAATTGAATACTAGTTGTATTAATTGCTTTTCCTTGTAGGCATATGAGTATTATCCTATTACAGACAATATTTTACTTCAAGACCAGTCTTGAAATGCTCTTTTTGTTGATGAATGCATGCATTCCTCTTCAATTTGTCATTCCCTGCAAAGTAAATTGTATGACTGTGTGATTCAAAATGGCTAATATCTGTACATTTCAGTTCACAAATACCTAGGATATTGATCTTTATGTGTTCAATTTCATTTGTAATGACTTCCACTTTCCTAGATTCATACTTTGAATATTCCATGTTCCAATTACCAATGGATAGTTTCAGGTGTTTCTTTTCATTTTATATCATCAACAAATAAAAGTTCTGAAAGCCTTGCTCCATCTTCATCATTAAAGCTGACTCAACTTTGCGGAGGTAACTCTTCCCCAGTCGTATTTTGAATGCCTTCCAACCTGACAGGCTCATCTTCTGGCACCAGATCTGACAATGTTCCACTACTATTCATAATGTCTTCAGGAATTAATACCTCATAAATGGGCCACCTATTCCTCCTTTCGAGTCTGTTCTTAGTCTGGAAGGTTTGCTAAACCCTGTCTACCATGGTGATCCTGCTGGTATTTGTAATACCCCTGGCATACTTACAGCATCATAGCAATATGAAAGTCACCAAAGTGCAACAAACTGACAGATGAGTGGTGGTTGATGAATGCAGGATTAACAAACAGAACAAAGCTGTTGGCGCATATTAGCTTCCTGCTACACATGTCAATTTCGGAAGCCAATTCTGTCATACTAAAAACTCCAATTAATTGACTATACATAACAAATGATCAATACACTAAAACTGATGGCTCATGAGAACAAATACAACCTACTTCATATTTGTATCTGCTTTTGTTTGTGTCTTTCCTAGGCATTTCTGGGACAGTGACTGGGTGTGACAAGAAGAGACTAAAATCTTTCCAACCACAGTCACATCTAACCACAGCTAAATGTAAAATTTAATCTTGTAAAAAGCAGGCTCATTGAAATGAAACTTATGGATACAGAATGGAAAATTCTTAACATGAAACCAGGTGAGCTAAAAAAGGTCTTCTTTAATATTATTACTGGATGTAGAGCTGCAATTAAAATAAGCCAACATATTAAGGCCAGTTCTTAATTACATTAACATTGGAGAAGTACTTAATAGGAAAATATGCACACTGTTGAAGTGATCTTGTATGAAGTGATTTACAGGGCCATTTAATTCATAGTGAGCCAAAGAGTTCATGAATCCACAGAAGGCTAAATTGTATTGCTTGGTATAAAATCTAATTGGGCAGTTTAAAGTTTATGACCTCCAGCACAATATGCTTCTAGGAAATGAAAGTAAAGTGCTCCGAGATACTTTTATCTGATAGCTAGCATGTTCTCTGTATATTTATAGTGTGACTCTCTTTCCCATGTTGTCTTTCTTTTCCTTCAATACAGAATCTACATTGCATTTATTTTTAACTTAACATTTGTTAGGTTTTGTATAATAAAACCTATAAAATAAATAGCATTTTTGGTATGAAATTTTAGGAATGTCAACTGTATTTTGTTTCCAAAGGATTTCTACAACAGAGCATACATTTTTTCTTTTTGTATTATTAATCTACAGAGCTTTTGATATTAATTAAGAAATTCAGGTTGTTTATTGTCTTCTTCGTTAATAGTCTACATTTAAGCAAAAAGATATAATTGAGAGCTTGGACGAAAGAGGAATGCTGATTGAGGGTTTGACTTGGGTGCATGTTGTATTTTGTTATACATCAGTAACCTTTGCAAAAATATTCTCCTAGCAGTAACAACATTAAATCGCAAGCAGCATACAATGCAATTTGTGTCAACTGCCTCACTCTAGAAGCTGTGCTAAGACAACATTGCCCTAAGTGCTTTGAGCAATCATCCTTAACTGGAAAGGCTATGCGAACCACACTGTAAAATGAGTTGGTTCAAAATGAGCAAGCTGGAAGAAGAGAGGATTTAGTTTCATGATCCAGTAGGAACCTGGGGCATATTCACAATCAGCTATGGTCTGCAGCATGTTATTAGAAGCATGCAGCTCACTAGGTTAAACCATCAGTCATATTTTAACAAATAAACCTGCTGGGTGTGAGCTGCCATTAGTACCTCAGGGATGCTACAAATGACTTCTCCACTGCAAATCACTGCCCATGCTGTTTTCAAAATACTGTAAAAGGTACAAGGTGCAGGAAGAGAGGGGCGGTGCTTATGTCATTTACAATGTATGACAATGTATCTCAATGACTATTGGGAGTTTGCTTTGAACAATCTCTAGTCTGTAGGCCTCCTGGGAGGTCTGTGGCTTTCTTTCCTCTCTCAGAATAACTACAAGGGCAGCCTTCTTTAGTTGCCTATTTCTATGAAATTCACTTGTGACTGAAGTGATATTTGGTTCTTGTACTTCATTTAAACCTACAATCAGAACCCAGCAATATATTATTGAGTGTCCTTTCTCTGTATTGTATTTGATGTTGATGGGGTGAGGAAAGATTTGGGAGAAACAAACCAGCATCGTGGCTCTCAAGATGTTCACCATTCAATTCTCTTCATCGAGAAACATTGAGGCTTAATGTTTCCAAACGGTGTTGCTTCTGTTCGTTTCTGACCTAGAGCATAGGTGCAGATAGGAGACAGAAAGCAGACCAAGTGTCCAGTGTTTACAATCATGTGAAATAAAACAGAACCTGTCACCCACCCCACCCCTTTTCCATTACCTGAGACCATAGGTTATGGTTGATTCTATGACGATACTGTTTATTGTTGTAGTGTCTCAAAAATAATGAGTATGAAATAATTAACCAGAAATACCTCTAAAGCTTAGAGTCGGTTCCAACTCATAGTGGCCCTGTATAGAGTTGATGAGGAACACCTATTGGGTTTGAACGGCTGACCTTGTGCTTCAAACTGATCTTGTGATTCGGTGCATTACCCTGCAGTGCCACACCAGGAGAGAGATACTTCTCTCTGTTACTCAGGAATCCCTCAAAATTTTCATTTATTTCCAAATTGGGGAACTGAAATACTTTTAAGCTTAGAGAGAGTTATTCTTTTGATGAAAATAAGTTAAATATTTATTTGGAAATATTTATTGTGCTGTTATTAGCTACTGGGATGCCTGCAAACCAAGACAAAGCAGCCTGTGTTCTTGGAGCTTATGGTCTCATTATGCAGAACATAAAATTAGAGAGGAATCACTTTGTTAGGGACTGAATTTTGTTTCCCATAAAAAAATGTGGAAGTCTTAAGCCCTGTACTTATAAACAGGACCCTGCGTGGGACTTTTCTTTTGTTATGTGAAAGAGCTCATGAAGAAAGAATAGGGTGGTCTGAGACCTAATAATGGAGTCCTGGTATGACGCTGTGGGTTAATGCACCAGACTGCAAAGCCCTTTGAACTGCAAGGTCAGTGGTTCAAGCTCACCAGCTGCTCCTCAGAAACCCTATACAGTGTTGCTAAGGGTCAGAACCAACTCGACGGCACTTCACACAAACAGACCTGATAATTTCTGGGATGTGTCTTATAAAACAAGCATAATAGTCCCAGGGAATCACACAGAAGGAAGACAGATGCTACCTTGAAGACCCATTGGCATGCAAACGAATGCCAAGGATTGCCCGCAGAAACCAGAAATTACAAGAGAGGCCACAGAAGGAATTGTCATGGCTGAGATATGGGCTTGTGCTTGTAGCCTCCAGGACTGTGAGAAAATACAAGTCTGTTATTTAAAGTCACCCAATTGTAGTATTTTTGTTAGGACAGCATTAGGTGTGTCTAAGACATACTTCTAGTTGATTTAACAGGCAGGCAGGCTGAGTTGCAGAGAATTTGGGAAGGAATAAACCTCTATAAAGGAGCTCTGGTAGCGTAGTGGTTACAAATCAGGTTGCTAATCTCATGATCAGCAGTTCAAAACTACCAGCTATTCCGCAGGAGGAAGATGAGGCTTTCTGCTCTTATAAAGATTTACAGCCTTGGAAACACTGTACAGGGTCGATATGAGTCAGAACTGACTCCAGGGCACATAACAACAACAACAAACCTCTATAGGGAGTGCTGGTGCTGTAGGATAAGCACTGGAATGCTAACCACAAAATTGGCAGTTCAGGTCCACCAACCACTCCTTGGAAACCTTGTAGGATCACTATGAGTCAGAAACGACTTGATGACACTTAACAACAACAAACCTCTTGACAATTAAGAGGAAAGCAGTCTCAACAGGAATTCATGTCAACTTATGATAAAGCTTAAAATCACAATCAAGAAAGAGAACCCAGAAGTTTGCCTACTATAGGAAAACATTGTGTTTTCTAAAAATAGATCTCCAATGTTTTACTCCACTGGATACCACTGTGACAATTTTATAGATACAAATAACTTATTGGATGTACATTGTGACCTCTTTCCAATGTTTGTTTTTCTTAGCCCCTTCGAATGCCTTCTTAACCTTGTTCACATATAATGGTATCATCTTATCTCGAACGCTGACCACAAAACAATGCTCAGAGGGAGCGTGGGTTATACTTACATACAAAACAAAACCTACAGTTTTGATGTTAAGGGGCTGGGGTGTATTGACCCCCCAGCTTCTGACTTAGTAAGTCCTCTGGATCTGTCTTACCTGTAAGACAGTTCTTGAATATGGGGAAAGACTTACATTACCCTGAGTTTGCGGCCAATTTTCTCCAAAAGTGAGCTCCAAGCAACTAATTAAAAAAATAGCACAGATTGTCAAATAAGAAGTGACTTTATTGTCAAATCTAGTGACTATAATATGAGGTGTCTTAGCTACTAAGTGCTGCTATGACTGAAATACCACAAATAGGTGACAGTAATGAACAGAAATTTGTTTTCTCACAGTGTAGGAGACTAGAAGTCTGAGTTCAGGACACCTGCTCTAGGGGCATGCTCACTTTCTGTGAAGTCTGGAGGAAAATTGTCTTAGCTTCTCTGCCCTAATCATTTCTCAGTTCTTCAGCTGTTGTACATGCCTGCCTCTCGGGTGTGCTCTATACCACTCAGAAGAAATTAGGTTTAGGACACCCTGTACAGTGACATGACCTAATTAACATAACAAAGTTCTATTTCCAAACAGGATTACAGTCACAGGTAGATGTGGGTAAGGACTCCGACACCAATGGCTGTGGATTATACCCCTGTTTGAGGTATTTCTATAATAAAATGAATAGAATAGACTCAGTCTTTTTCTTCAGATAGCACCTTTTATTTTATTCATGAAATCTCTAATGAAGGATCTCCCCAGATAGTATATGTATTGGGATTAGAGGCCACCTTTTTTGGTTTGGTGTTCCTACTGGGTCAACCAGGTGAGCTGTCTTGAAAAGTCGTTCCTTCCTATGCAGCAATATTGTTACTAACATCAGATGGATCTTGGATCTTGGCTGAAAGCAGCAAATGCCTGAAGAATGTTAACTTTGTACTTTATCGACTAGGTAAAAGCATTAGACTGCATGGATTATAACAAACTGTGGATAACATTGCAAAGAATAGTAACCCCAGAAAGCTTAATTGTGTTCACCAGGCACCTGTACATGGACCAAGAGGCAGTCATTCAAACAGAACAAGAAGATATCGAATGGTTTAAAATCAGGAAAAGAATGCATCAGGGTTGTGTCCTTTCACCACGTAAGTATTCAATCTGTATGCTGAACAAATAATTTGAGAAGCTGGATTATATGAAGAAAACATGGCATCAGAATAGGAGAAAAACTCACTAACAATCTGAAATATGCAGATGGTACAACCTTGCTTGCTGGAAGCCAAAAGGATTTGAATACTTACTAATGAAGAGCTAAGACTACAGTATTCAGTATGGATTGCCTCTCAATGTAAAGAAAATGAAAAATCCTCAAAATTGGGCCAATAAATACCATTATGATAAACAAATAAAAGATTGAAATTGTCAAACACTTCATTTTTACATCGATTCCACAATTAACGCTCATGGAAGCAGCAGTCAAAAAATCAAATTTTGAATTGTTTTAGAAAATCTATGGGGAAAGATCTCTTTAAAGTATTCAAGAGTAAAGATTTCACTTTGAAGACTAAGGTATACCTGACTCAAGTCACAGTATTTTCAGTGGCCTGGTATACACGAAAAAGTTGGACAATAAATAGGAAAGATTGGAGAAGAATTGATGCAGCTTGAAAAATGCTGAGAGTGTCTGTTCCTTTCATTTTCGAACTCTGCATTTCTAACTCATATAATGCACATTTTATTACCATACTTGACTTTGTCTTCTTGAGCTGTCCCACAAAATTTTCTGTTCAGTTCCTTTACCTCCTCATGTCTTCCATTTACTTTATTACTTCTATGCTGGAGAGCAAGTTTCAGAACCTATTTAACATCCATTTTGGTCTTTTCTTTCTTTCTAATCTTCTTGAATAACTTTCACTTTCCTTTTATATGGTGTTCTTGATGCTATCCACAGCTCTTCTGGAATTTGATTTTAGTGTCTATGCATCAAACTTTTCCTGAGATGATCTCTAAATTCAGGTGGGATGTATTAAATGTCATATTTTGGCTCTTATAGACTTAATAACAAAAATTCTCTTCATCTTCAGTCTTAACTTGCATTTGAGCATTTGATGGTCTGTTTCACAGTCTGCCCGTGGCCTTGTTTTTGCTGATGATACCATCTCTTGCTTTTCTACCATCTCTTCCTACAGATGCAGTCAATTTGATCTCTATGTATTCCATCTGGTGATGTCCATGTATATAGTCAGCTTCTATGTTGTTTCAGAAGGGTATTTGCAATGAATAAGTCACAGAAAATTTGACAGCTAAGTGGTGGGTTCTACACGTTAGTGAGGTCAAATGAATTGGTATTGGCCATTTTGAATCTGATAACCATATGGTTTACTATACCAGGAATGACAGATTGTGGAGGAATAGTATCGCATTCATCATCAAAAAGAACATTTCAAGATATATATTAAAGTACAATGCTGTCTGTGATAGGATAATATCCTATAAGGAAGACCAGTTCATACCATGGCACATAATTACCCTGAATATGGTTCTGAGGCTGTAAATATTTACAAGAGTAGAAAGTCTCACTTTTCTCCTGTGGAGTGGATGGTAGATTCAAACTGCAGCTCAACTCCTAACCAACTACTAAAAACATTTCTCTTATAAACATATTGAAAGAGAAATTTGGAAATTTTATATAAATTCAATAATTAGTATCCATGTTTGTTTTAATCCTAGTTATATAATGTAAAGGAAACATAGTGAGCTGTTTGTCAAACCTCATCAAGCATTAACTCCTTTCTATTTTAGCACCCCCAAGTGCTATATTAATATTTATATTTGCATCGCATTTGGTGGGATAGTAAAGCAGACACTAATTATTGAATTTGTATAAAATTTTCAAATAATTTCCATTTAACATTTTTAGTGATAAATTTGATGTGCTTCTGTGACCATTGCCATTTCATGTCAGTTTTTATGTTTGAAATTGCTAATGAAATTCTGATTAAGACTCTTAGTAATGTTTTTGAAATGTTAAGTTATTATTTATTGGTGTGTTTGAACAGATAAGTGCTATAAAATTGAAAACATTAGCGATGATCATCATGTTGTGCATCTATCATCACTGTCTTATTTTAGTTTTTAAAATGCTAGTTGTGACACATTAACATGAGTTTATAATCCACCGAAGGGCTGTGATCTGCAGTTTGAGAAACAAAGCACTGAATCAGTAGTGAAAGATGGATTTCGCCCAGTGTGATATTTGGCGGGATCCCACACATCTTAGACTGGAAGGGACATGTACCAAAATAGTTGCAGAAGAGTCAAGGGTGATTTTAAATCCTTTTCCTTGTACTTTCCAGTATCTTACATACCTTCTACTATAAATATTTAGGCAGAAATATTTCAGAAACTGAAATTTATTTGCCCTGTCAGTTAAGTTTCTTATCTCTGCTTAGTGCATTTACATTTGATCCCTGACTATTTTGTCATCTAAACACTTCAAAACAAAGAAAACTGAAGTACAAAAAAAACAACCAAACCACGAATACACAAACAGTTGCCAACAAGTTGATTGGAATGCCTGTTGACCCTGTGCTCAATGAGGATTTCAATGACTGATTTTTCAGAAGTAGATCCATTGACCTTTTTTTCTGAACATTCTTCAAGGGTTATTTAATTCCATGAATATGATTTTTCTTCCCATTAAATGCTTAATTTTTTAAATTATTATTATTACAATGATATGAAATTGAGTTAGAACGGTAGACTGCCTTTCTGCAACAAATCAGGGCTTGCCTGAACAAAGACCTACAGTAGGATCATGTTTATTATGTCTAGTCTAATGGGTGGTATTCCAGTGAAGGGAGATTATGTAAAGAATTATATTCACAGGCCATTACAAGTAGGAGCCTTTGTATTTATGGAGTAAAAAACATGGTGCTGATGGTGTACGTCACTGAGTTGGTCCTGACTCCTAGTGACACTATGTAGGGTTTCCGAGGCTATAAATCTTTACTGGAGCAGAAAGTCTCATCTTTCTTCTGAAAACAAAGGGTACACTTAAGAGTTATGTATCTTAAAGGAGCCCTGATAGTATAGTGATTGAGAACTGAGCTGCTACTTGAAAGGTCAGCAGTTCAAACCCACAAGCTAGAGAAAGATGTGGCAGTCGGCTTCCAGAAAGATGTACAATTTTAGAAACTCTATAGTACAGTTAACAACAACAACAACATAGTACAGTTAGTTCCACTTTGTCCTGCAGGATCTCTGTGAGTTGGAATGACCTTGATGGCAATGGGTATCTTAAGTTTGTAGTTGGTATTGCAATCTGTTCCATGGGAGAAAACACCTGGTGTGATCTGCTCCTGCAAAATTTCTAGCCATGGGAACCCTAGAGAACAGTTCTACTCTGTTCTATATGGTAGCTATGAGTTGGAATGGATTCAATGACACAAAACAAGAACAATTGCCCATGTTAATAACACATTATTGTTGTGTTGTATAGTGCCGTCAAGTTGGTTCCAACCCATAGCGACCCTGTATAGGGTTTCCAAGGAACCACTGGTGAGCTTGAACTGTCTACCTTGCAGTTCAAATGGCTTTGCAGTCTGGCGCAGTAACCCACAGCGCAACACCAGGACTCCCTCATAACACACTAAGTGAAATGATTATACCACACAATAGGCGTGTAATGATTACAATTTTGAAGAAAAAAAAAAAATTTGGAAAGGAACAATGACTAGAAGTGGACATTTACCAAAAGAATGACTACAGAATAGTCATAATCCCAATGCCATCAAGTTGAATCCAACTCGTTGCAATCCTTTAGGACAGAGTAGAATTACTTCAGAGGGTTTCCAAGGTTGTGATCTTTATGGAAGCAGACATCTTTCTCCTATGAAGCAGCTGGTGGATTCAATGGAAAAACTTTTTTTTTTTTTTTTTTTTTTTATGTTAAGAGCCTAGTGTTTAACCACTTCACCACCAGGGTTCCTTCAGAAGAGTCATGGCTGAGTTTCATGAATAAATTTTATTCTTTTCCTTCAGGCTATCCTTCTATCATAAAAATTTAGTTATTCTAAATCAGAAATAATTACCAAAAGACAAAAAGTAATTTAGTTTGTCAGTTACTTTCCTTATTTTTTAAACAAGAGCTAGGAAAATTGTTAGATTTTATGTTTAATGAAGTTTAGTTTCATTAAACTTCGTTAAATGATAAGGAGCTCTGGTAAGGTAGTGGTTACAAATCAGGCTGCTAATCTCACGGTCAGAAGTTAGAAACTACCAGCTGTTCCATGGGAGAAAGATGAGGCTTTCTGTTCCTGTAAAGATTACAGCCTCGGAAACCCTGTACAGGGTCACTGTGAGTCGGAAGCTACTCCACGGCACATAACAACAGCAACAATGATTCTAGAAAAGGTTGAAACAAGTTTTACTTGTTTGCTTATAGACTATAAGCAAAATACAGTTTGATATAAACTATAAGCAAAATATAATTTCATACTACGTTAATACTAATACCATTAATTGGTATTACTAAATAAGGTCGTCTGTGATGGTCTGCTTTTCTAGAACTATAGGCACTGGACTGCTAAGCACAAGGTCAGCTGTTCAATCTCTTCAGCCACTCCTCAGAAACCTTAGACAAGGTTTCAGTGAGTCAGAATTGACTGTATTGCACTTAACAACAACAATGGACTTTCAGTTAGGGCTGTGTACTCTCCCCATGAAGAATTGTTGTTATTGTTAAGTACTGTTGAGTCAATTCCGACCCATAAAGACCCTGTATAGGGTTTCCAAGGAGTAACTGGTGAGCTTGAACTGCCAACCTTGCAGTTCAAATGGCTTTACAGTCTGGCACATTAACCCACAGCACCACAATATAAGGTCATATATGAGGGAGTTTCAAAATGTTTGTGGAAAATTCCATTATCTTTTCATCATGTTTTCCCACAAACTTTTTTTTTTTCATGTTTTACTGTGAATTATGCGATCGTTTACATGGGAGAACATTAGTTTTACATTCATCCTATTGTATATCCTTTCATTGCCATGGTTACAATCCCCTCCATACATCATCAACCAATGAAAGGGTATACCCTGCAAGCCTACCCCCCGGTCTTAAGCACACAGTCCATCTCCCTCTCTGTGTCTGAAATCATCGTCTCTGCCTCCATCTCAGGCATTACTGCTTCTCCGGGTAGGGTCCCACTCTCCACTCTTCTCTCTTGATGGTCCCAGGGACCTCTGCTCCTAGACTGCAAAGTTAATCACTCCCCTCCTTGCTACAAAACGTCTACCTTTACATTTCCAACCCTCACAAGCAGTCCTGATGACAATTATTCACTATTGTATCACAAGAGAACTATGAGTATTTCCTTTCATCAACCCCGCCCAGACAGATTGGATACTACTCAGTGGAGATTCTACCTTCCTCCCTCTGGGTCTAGGTTCCCTCTTGAAAGCTTGTAAGCCAGTCACTTCTTGTCTTTGTAGACCCCCCATTTTGGGTAGCCAATGTCCAAGTTTCCCATCCCTGTCTACTCTGTGTATGGAGAGGGTGGGGATGATCCTTGCTATAAAAATTTGTTCCCTCTTTTGAGCTACTGTATCCATAGGTGTAGGTCAAGTTCATCAAATTGCATCAGGTTACTCTTTTTTTCCTCTTCTTTCTTCTTCTAGTTGAGCTCTGGTCATCCAGTCATTGAAGCCAGGTCAAGTGGTTATTATCTACAAGTGTGGGTGTTCTTGTGCATATACCCTCTCTTCTTATCAGCTGGACGCTTTACTCTCCATTCGAGTCCTTTGTGGCTATGCCACTGACTCTGGGCCAAAGAGTCTCCAGGTCTTGCCACACTGCTGGCCAACTAGGTCACCACCCGGGTTCACAGGAGTCTATTGAACATTGTAGGGCTTAGCTTGCAGCTTCATTGTTGTTTTTCCCTCACTTTCCCTTATCGGTGATGAGCATGGTCACCAATCAGAGCGTGTCTTCCCATTGAGTATTAGTCTTGGAAGAGGGTTTGCACTGAGGGGACCTAACCACTTACCTTGATGTCTGCTGGGCAAGCAACTTGCTTGTTCTTGTAGTAATCAGTTGGTCTGCCTATATTGTTTTGTATTTTTCCTGTCGGTCTTTTGTTCAAGAAGTATCTTCTGTTCTTCTAGCTGCTCCAGACTGGTCTGCTCATCCTTTCCAGTGGAAATTTCCCATCTCTGAAGATTCTAGATGCTGTTCAGGATTCCACCTGTAGTCTTATGTAATGCAGAGGCTCCGCAGGAAGCCTCCTTCACTGGGTACGTTGTAGCCCCATTTTAGGTATTCCAATCAGGTATAGGCAGAAGACAGATTTATAAGCTTTCTATGGTGATGATTCTGGCTATTCTTTTCTCTACCCCTCAAGTGCTATTTTATAATGATATGTCAAGGAAACCAAGATTCAAAAGAAAAGGTTACTTCCCCACTTTTGCCCATTCCAACCATGTTTCAATCCCTGCATCCCAGTGCCCTGTTGTTCTGAGGTTGTGCATACATCATTATTTTCCTGTGTCCCACTTAGCCCATGCAAACTTGCCTAATTGTTCTCCCATCTGCTTTGTTCTTCCATTCCCCTCTCCCTTCTTGTATATTGTCCCCCTCCTCAGCACCCAAACTATCCTGTGCATATTCCCTGCCCTGCACCCACAAACTTTTTGAAGTACATCATATATCAGAGTGCTTCAATAAAAGGGTCATATTATGAGCTTTCTCTTCTGTGCCTATGGCTTCTGAATGGCAGAGTTGTGACAGGTGCTCAGGACTTACACAGTAGCATTCTTGTGAATACGTCTGCTGGTAGGCTTTGGTTTAGTTGTTGGAAGGCATTCTCTCTTGTCTGAGAGAAGTGCAAATTACCCGCTCACTCAACTGACTAACACATTAAGTGAGAAGATACGTAGTCACAGCCAGATGTGCCTGCTTGGGGGTGGCTGCCACCTTCAGATAGTGGGAATGCAGGATTGAGGGAGAGGAGTCTGCTTCACTTTTCACTGAAGCTGAGTCATTCTCCTACATTTATTTGCTCACTCAAATTGGGAACATCTGTGGGTTTTGGAAATTACTTCTCTTCACTTAAAGAAAGGAAAGGAAAAGGAACTTCAGGTAAATTGAAAGTTCTTAGCAGAAATAAAAGTAGCCCTGGTAGTATATAGTGGGTTACAATTTGGGTTGCTAACCACGAAGTCAGAAGTTCTAATCTATCAGCTGCTCCTCGAGAGAAAGATGAGACTTTCTGATCCTGTAAGATTTACAGCCTCGGAACGCCAACACAAGGTTACTAGGAGTTGGACTGACTCAATGGCACACAACCATCCCCCCACCAGAAGTAAAACGGAGTCATTTCTAAGTAAGACAATACTGCTAGCAGGAAAATATGAGTATGAGTTCCTTCATCAGTTGATGCTTTTTGCAAATATTTTGGGCATTTTGGTCAGCAGTGTATTAAAATACTTCTTAAAAATACTAAACCCTGGATGAAACTCAAACAGGTCATGTAAGTATAACATGTAGTTGTTAGGTGCCATCAACTCAGCTCTAATTCATAATGGCCATATGTACAACAGTTCAAAGCACAGCCTGGTCCTGCACTTTGTCACAGTGATTGTGCTTGGACCCATTGTTAGAGCCACTGTGTTAATTCATCTTGTTGAGGGTCTTCCTGTTTCTTGCCAGCCCTCTACTTTGCCAAACATGATGTCTTTCTCCAGAGACTAATCCCTGCTGATAACATGTCTAAATGACATCAGACAAAGTCTCGTTAACTCGATTCTAAGGAGCATTCTGCCTGTAATTCTTCTGATATTTGCACCTTAGTATAATGATGATTTATATATATATAAGAAATCTAGACATTAAATATGTACCCGAAAGTGTTTGGTAGCAGTATGGAGCAGATAGGAAGTGAAAAGTGTGACTCTGATACTGCCTGTTATTTTGAGTATCAGCTGGCCAGAATACATGTCATTTTAAACAGTTAGTATCTTTTTAAGGATCTCTAGTAGCATAGTAGTTACGAGTCAGGTCGTAGTAGTTACTAACCTCAAGGTCAGCAGTTCAAAACTATGAGCCGTTCTGAGGGAGAAAGATGAGGCTTTCTGCTCCTGTAAAGATTTACAGCCTCAGAAGCCCTATTGAGGGTCACTATGAATCTGAATGGACTCCATGGGGCACCACCACCACCACAATCACCAATATCCCTGTGAGCCTTGATGTGGTGGATAAGCACTGGTCAGTTTGAACTGCAAGGTTTAAACTCACCAGCTGCTCCTCCGAAACCCTGTATAGGGTCTCTATGAGTTGGAACTGACATGGTGACAGTTAACAACAACAGTAGTAACTCATGGATTTACTCATTCTGGAGCCATGGAGGCTAGATGACTCCACAATATTATTGCGCTGTTCAAGAGAGATGAGTCAGAAGTGGACACATCCTTTTGACCCAGGACTTTACACTTTGAACCTCCTTGATCCAAGAGCTATGACACTAGATATTGAGAGCAAGAGAAGAGGCAGTAAAGGGGAGGGAGCAGTACCAGAAATCCAGCAGGAGATCAACAGGAGATAGCACAGTGGGCTTCTTGGCCCACAGAGTGAGAAAGTTGAGTGCTTACAGGCAGAAGGCTTACTCTGGGAGTAGAGTGCTTCTGGACACTTGACCGGGGGTGGGGTGAGGTGTGTGTGTAGGTTTGCAATCCATAGAGCTAGAACTGAGAGCTCCTTTGAGCTGAGAATTCCTTGCTGAGTATGATGCCTTTGAGCATTTATCTACAGTCTCCAAAGAGCTTTGGAACACTTGCTCAAGCAGGGCAGAGGCCAGGCTGAGGGACTGAGGGTCAGACAGAGACCTGCCTGTGAGCATAGCTGAGAGAGGTTGTCCTGATCAAAAAAGTGTGTACTGAGCATTCCTGAACCTGAATTGTAACATGTTACTTCCCTTAAAAAACCCCAACATAATCATAAGTATTATCTATGAGTTCTGTGTGGCCATTGGAATTGGAATGATTGAGCCCAACAGAGAAGCAGAGACTGACATGGGAGGGAGAGTTGGTGTCAGAAATAGTAAGAAGGTTGGAGGGTCTGACTGCTGTCTCATAGGAATCGGCCTTGACTGATCATCTTGATTTTCCTCTTTTGAGAAGTTAGAGGAAGTCAGATGACTTACCATTTTTACAGGAACATAATTTGAAAATATATTTCAAAAGGACATTACATTTGAAACAGAAACACAAAAGTATTTCTTCACAGAAATACACATCAAAACTTGCTTGGAATGACTCAGACAGAAAACATTGCCTGGGTTTTGTGAAAAGAAGGGTTTTATTGATTGCTCAATCCAGCCTTACAAATTTCCTATGAAGCCAAAGAATGACATATCATAACATTAAGAAATAGACTATAGTTGGCTTTAGTTTTTTTCTTCTGAGTGTGTAGAAATCCAGATTCTTTACAATTATACCATTCTCACTCCCAAGGATACACCTGTGCAATGGTCAGTGTTACAAAAGTAAATGGTTATTCCTGCATCAAGAGCTAGAACTTTCCTGCCGCTGCTGCATGCTGTCAAGTTGGTGCCGACATATGGCAGCCCTATCTAGGGTTTCTGAGGCTGTTAACCTTCATGGGAACAGAAAGCATCATCTTTCTCCAATTACAAAGCAGGAAGGTTCAAGCTGCTGACCTTGCCATTAGCAGCCCAACTCATAATCCACTACACGACCAGATTTCCTTCCAGAGCTCCTTAGAAGTCTCCTAATCCCAAATAAATCACAGTATTCTTTTTTCTTAACTTTATCGTAAAATATGATCTGCGAATTTCTGAATGCTGACTTTTTTTGCCCCATTTTATTTGTACTTGCCTGGTGTACTTGTCTGACTTCTGTCTCATAGGAATCAGCCTTGACTGATCATCTTGATTTTCCTCTTTTGAAAAGTTAGAGGAAGTCAGATGACTTCCCATTTTTACAGGAACATAATTTGAAAATATATTTCAAAAGAACATTACATTTGAAATAGAAACACAAAAGTGTGGCATTGTAGTACAAGCACTGGACCCCACAGTGTGTTTGACCTACAAGTTCAGCATTTTAACTCACCAGTCCCTCCTCAGAAACCCTATACAGGGTCGCTATGAGTCTGAACAGACTCAATAGCACTTAACAACAACAACAACTATATGCAAAATGTTGTACATTGATAGGGAGGTAAGAGCTTTCGTCTGCATTTCAAAAATAAAAAGGGGCTGCTGGTATTGTAAAATAAAAAGATTGATTGCAGTTATTGGTAATGAAGAGCAATGTTATTGATAATGAAGAAGAAGCTATTGGTAATGAAGAGCCAAACAACAGGACTTCAAAATCCTAAATCTTCAATAGTGAAAATATGTTTTTATTTGATTTAATGAAATGGCATTGTTGTTGTTGTTGTTGTTATTAAGTGATGTTGAGTAGGTTCTGACCCATAGCAACCCTGTATAGGATTTCTGAGTGCACCTGACCCAAGTCATGGTATTTTCAATAACCTCATATGGATGCAAAAGCTGGACAGTGAATAAGGAAGATCGAAGAAGAATTAATGCCTTTGAATTATGGAGTTGGAGAATACTAAAAGTGCCATTGACTGCCAAAAGAACCAATAGATCTGTTTTGGAAGAAGTGCAACCAGAGTGCTCCTTGGAGGCCAAGATGGCTAAACTTCGTCTCTCATACTTTGGACATATTGTCAGGAGGGAACAGTCACTGGAGAAGAATGTCATGCTGGGTAAGATGGAGGGTCAGAGAAAGAGAGGAAGACCCCAATGAGATGGATCAGCCAGGTGGCATCTTTGATGGTGTCAAGTGTGGCAGCGGTAGTGAGGTTGGCCCAGGATTGGACATTGTTTTGTTCTGCTGTGCATGGGGTCTCTATGAGTCAGTTCTGACTCTATGGCACCTGACAACAGCACAAGTGAGCTTGAACAACCTAGCTTATGGTTCAAACCAACTTTGCAGTCCAGTGCATTAACTTTCCTTAATATCTACTTTACTGGAATCTTCCCTAAGTTTTCTTGTGTAAAAAAATGAAATAGAAAGAAGCTTTACATAGACAGTAGGTTTAGCATCAAATTGCTAAGTGAAATCCAGGGACATTTTAGTATTATTTACCACTTCATTCTTTTGTAATGCTTTATAAATGAAGCCCTCTACCCAGCTTTTAGAAACTAAGAAAATAATGGAACACCAGGGATTATTGTTTGGCAAATTACTGCAGAATTTGACTTTACTTTTTCTCTTTTTAAAACTCACACTTAACTTTCTGTGAGAATTTGTAGCATCAATGCCCTAATTTTGATGTAGGAAAAGACTTTCAGGTCTGTGCCTTGGGTTTCATCTGCTCACTCTCTATTCAGCTGAGAGAAAAAGGACTCTTATTATTGTGGTAAACTATGCAAAATACATTCTCCATCACCAACTAGAGGAGAACTGAGCTACATGAACCAAACACCATGACTGAAACCAACGATAAGCATTTGAGTTTTCCACTGTAATACCAAACCCAACCTACAGCCACTGAGTGGATTCCGACACATAGGGTTTCTGAGACTGCAAATCTTTGGGGGAGCAGAAAGCCTCATCTTAATCCCATGAAGCAGCTGGTGGATTTGAATTACTGACCTTGTGAGTTAGCAGTGATACTATACCATAAAGCCACTATGGCTTTTACCACTACAATAAGGCAACAATTACTTACGGTCTTGCTTACTCCAGTTGAGGCAGGAAGTTCCTTTGTATCATGGTATCCATTTATGAAAGACTGAAAAGCTACATAAATGTAAGGATACCAACCCATCAGACTTTATTCTTGCTTTGTACACTGTGAATTTCATTCACCACTGAATGCAGTTTGGGGCAATTTTGATTTAAGGTTTAATTTCTCTGATGTTTGTTTACTAGAGATAACCTATATGAAGAGCTACATTCATGCTTCATCCTTCAAAGAAGTATTTCTTTCAACAACCAGTAGGCAAGAGACAAAGGGAAAAATGCCTGTTAATTTAATAGGATAGACTGCCCTTACTCTTCTAGACCCAGAGATGTCCCTCTGACCTCTAGGTGCCAGTTGGAGCCTAGAGAAGCCCTGTGTTTGTAAGTTATGGAGAGAGAATAATATCCAATGTTCAGACCTTCTCTTTCGGGGAGTTTTTTTGGTCTTTCCTTTTACTGTAGTAGGAAGAGGTTTTTAAAAGTCATGGAAAACTGGAATTAAAACATAATGGAATTTTTCCATGAACTCTTTGAAGCCCTTTGTATTTCTTTGGGATGTATTAGGTTGTTGTTATTGTGTGCCATTAAGTTGATTTGACTCAGAGAGACCCCATAGGATAGAGTAAAACTACCCGATAGTATTTCTTAGACCATTAGTTTGATGTACTATGGTGGCTTGCCTGTTGCTGTGGTTTAGATTCTGGAAACTATGCCACTGGTAGTTTAAATACCATCAGAATCACCAATGGTGGACAGATTTCAGCTGAG
The DNA here is from genome assembly GCF_000296735.1 of Chrysochloris asiatica. Classification (NCBI taxonomy): domain Eukaryota; kingdom Metazoa; phylum Chordata; class Mammalia; order Afrosoricida; family Chrysochloridae; genus Chrysochloris; species Chrysochloris asiatica. The sequence goes on from NW_006408558.1 coordinate 609,927, forward strand.
CTTCAGATGTAGACAGACTAGGAAGAAGGAGAGACAGACAACTTCTGAATATTTAGTCAGTGAAAACCATATGAATAGCAGTGGAACACTGTCAGCACCAAAATATTGAATATTTAAACATACTGAAGAACAATAGATTATTGTCAGATATAGTACCAAAAGATGAGCCCTTCAGATTGGAAGGCATTCAAAATATGATTGGAGAAGTGTTGCCTCCAAAATGTACAGCTGGCTGTGAGGACACAGATGGAGTAAAGCTTTCAGGACCTTCATTTGCTGATGGGGCACAACTCAAAATGAACAGAAAAGGCTGTAAAACACCCATTAATAATATGAACATGGACTCTATGAAGTATGGATCTAGGAAAATTGGAAATTGCAAAAAAATGAAAGGGAGTACATCAATATCGATATCCCAGGCATTAATGAGCTGAAATGGACTGGCATTGGCCATTTTGAATCTGATATTTGCAAGGTTTACTATGTCAGGAATGACAAACTGAAGAGGAATGGTCATCATCAAAAAGAACATATCAAGATCTGTCTTGAAGTGCAACGCTGTCTGTGATAGGATAATATCCATGCGCCTAAAAGGAAGACCAGTTGATATCACTATCATTCAAATTTATGCACCAACCACTAAAACAAGTAATGATGAAACTGAAGAATTCTACCAACTTCTTCAGTCTGAAATTGATCAAACATTCATTCAAGATGTATTAATCATTACTGGTGACTGGATTGTAAAGGTTTGAAATAAAGAGGAAGCATCGATAGTGGGAAAATTGGTCTTAGTGATAGAAATGATGCTGGAGATGGCATGAAAGAATTTTTCACGACCAATGACTTTTTAAACAACGTAAAAGTTGACTATACATATGGACCTCATCAGATGGAATATACAGAAATCAAATTGACAACATCTGTGGAAGGAGATGTTGGAAAAACTCCATATCAGCCAAAACAAGGCCAGGGGCAGACTGAAACAGTCAACAAATTGCTCATATGCAAATTCAGACTGAAGCTGAATAAAATTAAAACAAGTCCATGAGAGCCAAAATACGAACTTGAATATATCTTACCCAAATTTAGAGATCATCTGACAAATGATTTTGATGAATTAGACACTAAGGAATGAAGACCAGAAGGGTTATCGGATGACATCAGGAACATCGTATAGGAAGAAAGCAAAAGGTCATTAAGAAGACAAGGAAAACCTAACATGGATGTCAGAAGAGACTCTGAAACGTCCTCTCCATAAGAGAGATGCTAAAGCAAATGGAAGAAATGAGGAGATAAAAGAGCTGAATAGAAAATTTCAAAAGGCAGTTTGAGAAGACAGAGTGAAATATTGTAATGAAATGTGCAAAGACCTGGAATTGGAAATTGGAATTGGAATTGGAAAGCCGAAAGGGAAGAACACACTCAGCATTTGTCAAGCTGAGGTAACTGAAGAAAAAATTCAAGCCTCAACTTGGAATATTGAAGGACTTCTGGTGTGGCACTGTGGGTTAATGCACTGTACAGCAAAGTCAATTTGAACTGCAAGGTCAGTGGTTGAAGCTCACCAGTTGCTCCTGGAAACCCTATACAACGTTGCTTTGAGGGGAGCTGACTTGGCGGCACTTAACAACAAAATGGGCAAAATATTGAATAATGCAGAAAGCATCAAGAGAAGATGGGAAGAATGTACAGAGTCATTGTATCAAAAAGAAATGGATGATGCTCACCCATTTCAAGAGGCAGCATAATATCAAGAGTCAATGATCCTGATGGAAGACATACAAGGCACATTGAAGGCACTGGCAAAAAACGAGGCACAGGGAATTAATGGAATATAAATTGAAAATGTTCAATAAACCAATGCAGCACTGGAGGCACTCACTCATCTATGCCAAGAAATTTGGGCAGGCAACCACTTGGTCAACTGACTGGAAGAGATCCATATTTGTGTCCATTCTAAAGAGAGATGACTCAATGGAGTGTGGAAATCATTGGACAATATCATTGATATATCATGAGAGGAAAGTTTTACTACAGGTGATACAAAAACAGCTGCAACCTTACATTGACAGTGAACTTCCAGAGGTTCAAGATGGTTTAAGAAGAGGACATGGACCAAGGGACATCATTGCTGACATCAGATTGATTTTAGCTGAGAGCAGATAATACCAGAAAGATGTTTAGTTGTGCTTTATTGACTGCTCAAAGGCTTTTGATTGTGAAGATCATGACAACCTAGGGACAACATTGCAGAGAATGAGTATTCTGGAACACTTAATTGTGCTCACAAGGAACCTGGCATAAATCAAGAGTCAGCCGTTCAAACAGAACAAAGGAACACTGAATAATTTAAAATTAGGAAATGTGTGTGCGAATGTTGTATTCTTTCACCATACTTCTTCAGGCTGTATGCTGAACACACAATCTAAGAAACTGGATTATATGAAGAAAAATGTGGCATCAGGATAGGAGGAAGACTCATTAACAACCTGTGATATACAAGGTGATACAACCTTGCTTGCTGGAAGCCAAGAGGACTTAAAATGAAGTCCTTAAAGGCTTAAGTTCTCAAGAGGACATAACATGATGAAGATTAAAGACTACAGCCTTTGGTATGGGTTAAACTCAGTGTAAACAAAATAAAAGTCCTCACCACTGGACCTATAAACAACATCCACATAAATAGAGAAATTGTTGAATTTATCAAAGATATCAATTTGCTCGTATCTACCATCAATGCTTATGGAAGCAGCAGTCAAGAAATCAAATGACATATTGCATTTGGCAAATCTACTTCACAAGACACATTTAAATTTTTCTAGAGCAAAGATGTCAGTTTGAAGACAAAGGTGCACCTGACTCAAGCCAAGGTATTTTCAGTAATCTCATATACATGTGAAAGTTGGACAGTGAATAAGGAAGACTAGAAAAATTGATGCATTTGAGTTACGGTGTTGGAGGAGAATATTGAAAGTGCCATGGGCTGCCAAAAGAACAAACCGATCTGCATTGGAAAAAGTACAGCCAGAGTGTTCCTTGGAATCCAGGATGGCCAAACTTCAGACATATTATCAGAAGGGACAGTCCCTGGAGAAAGACACCATGCTTAGTAAAGTTTAGGGCTGGAGAAAAAGAGGAAGACCCCAATGAGATGGATTGGCACAGTAGCATCAGCAATGAGCTCAACAAGTGCTGCAACGGTTGTGTGGTTTGTGCAGGATTAGGCACTGTTCCGTTCTGTTGTGCATAAGGTTGCTATGATTCAGTACTGACTCAACGGCACACAACAACAATAATCTTTATGGAGCAGGTAACAAGGTTTTTTTTTTCTTCGAGACATTGGTGAGTTCCAATCTCTGACCTTTCAGTCAAGCACTTCACCATTATGCCATCATGATTCCTTATATTAGGCTAGAATTCTACAATACGAAAGCTTTTCTTTTGGTTTAATTCTATAGAGGCACAATGGCTACGTTTAAGAAAATGGTAAGAAGATGCATCTTTTACATTTTCTTTCAATGGTAGGTGTATCAGCCACCCAGTAACATCAGATTCTGGTATCTGAAAATTGTACTGCCTTGATTTTTCATGATGAAGGAATTTCATGAAAAGTTGACTTTTGTTTAAGATACAAAATAATTACCTACTGTTTATTTCAGTGACAAAAATAAGCTCTGATTTGTGTACTGGTTAAGGAGGAAAATACTCTATCTACGAACAAAACCAAACCCCAAACTCCTCCAATCCTACTAACATTTATTTTACTTTAGAAGCATCTGAAATAGTCAAAAGAATTTCTTTATAGAAAAGCACAGTAGAGATAAAGTACCGTCCTCTTAAATGATGCATTGTATTTTATTTGTTAGTTTTTAATTCTTTGAACTAAAAGTGCTTGGTGAGTTAAAAATTCAAGAAGAATGGGAAAATCCAATAGACTTTAGTACCAACAATTACTGAGACTTGCAATTTGTTTAATATTTGCATAGTGATAGCACTAAAATGGTTGATAAGTTTTTCTCTAGAACCCCTTTCCTGGTGATTTTGAAGCAGAAGATAATAAATTTCACCAAAAAAGTCTTGCTACACATTTATTTTAAATTTTGCTTTAGAAAGTTATTACTGTGAGGTTCAAATTAAGCATGGTTGAGAAGTGCATTCTAACAAGACAAAATGTAACTGTTAGAACTCATATTACCATGTCTAATTTGCACTTTTACACCTTAACATTTAATAAGATGGAATGTCATTCAACTGTGGAGCTGGCATTAGTGAGATCATCAGACTTCTATACCAGATCCTTGTGCTGTGTTTACTGATTTGACTTGCTTCTAAGTTTATACTGTGGAAAGTGTTTTGAATGGAAGGTAGACATTGGTAGAAATATCCTGATTCTTAAATTTTGAATATGGAGTTTCAAGGGTCCCAATTCCATTGTAAACAGTGTTCTTTCTTTTGTTTTTTTCCTGCTTTAATCATACTTCATAAAGTATTCATGGGGCACTTTGAACATAGATTTAAGCTTTCAGTTTACCGTGTGAGGCCATTTGTCAATTTATTATGTAGTTAATGTTTTCAACAAGTGCTGATCATGATCAGAAAAAAAGCAGTTGGAATAAATGATAAATTCCTTATTAAAAATCCACAAATAACTGATGACTGCTACTGATATCTAAATTTGGATTAATGCCAGTCTTGATAATATGAATAAATTATACTTGTATTATGAGCAAAATTCCTGACCCTTCCTGTTGCTCCTCTGGTCTAAGTTCCATTTTTAGTTGTTGTTGTTAAGTGCCTTCAAGTTGGTTCCTAGCTATACTGTATAGGATTTCTGAGGAGCAGACAGAGGCTTTGAACTGTTGACCTTACAGTTAGCAGTCCATTGTTCAGGTTTGCCATATGACAAATCCTTTAACATGTAAATTTTGGAAGGGAGGGCAGAGTTCATGATTTAGCCTCTGAACATACTAAGAGATCAAAACATCAGTTTATTAAATACTACAAAGACCAGAATTGCTTCAGATCATGTGTATATAAATAAAAATATATTTCTTACCCAGGAGAAACTACCTCAATCTTTGCCAATCTATTAGAACTGAATGGCAATATTCACAACTGATTTAAAAATATGGTTTTTGTATATGGAGAACAAGATGGATTGTTTTCAATGAACTAAATATCACAGATACACAGAGCACCTGACACATGTGGAATCATTATCAGTTTTTTCCTTTTGCAGCTCTCAAAGGGTGATTCCCCAGAACAACAGCATCATCATCACCTGGGGACTTGAAAATGCAAATCATTAGCCCTGACTATAGACCTACTGCATCAGATTCTTTGGGGAGGGGACCCAGCAGTCTGTGTTTTAACATACCTTCTGGTGGTTCTGATACATGCTAAAATTTGATAATCTCTGCTCTGTAAGCTTAACAATATTGAAGTTTAACAAGTTGTTTGGGTTTGTGTTTTAGGATATTCCTCAAGAAAAATGAACCTAATTCTGCTCATTTTCCCTTTAACACTTTAACACTCATAGTTGTTCTTAAGTGTGGTCGAGTCCAATCCCACTCTGTATAGGGTTTCCTAGGTACAGCTGCTGGGTTTGAACTACTGATCATGTGGTTCTTAATCCAGTGCTGTTTCTACAGCACCACAGTATGCGTCCCTAACACTCATCTTTGGTGTTGTTAAGTGCCACTGAATCAGTTCTGACTCACAGTAATCCTGTATCAGGTTTGCAGGGAGCTATTGATGGTTTTGAACTGCTGACCTTGTGATTTGCAGTCCAGTTTCTATGGAACCAGTACTTAATAATGTGCTTTGTATGGTGCTAAACCTTTTAAGGACTCCTGGTGTGGCGCTATAGGATAAGCACTCAACTGCAAGGTCAGTTTGAACTGCAAGGTTGTTGGTTCAAATTCACCTTGGAAACCCCATACAGGGTCACTATGAGTCAGAAATGACTTGACAGCACTTCACAATAACAACAACAAATCTTTTAAAAGATGATATCATCTAATGTTAAATTACACCATGACTAGACCTTTGGGCAGAGTGGTTCAGTACTTGGCTGCTAACAGAAAGGTTGGTTCTTGCTCCTACCAGCTGCTTCATGGGAAAAAGATGTGGCAGCATAAAAAAACCCGTGGGGCAGTTCTACTCTGTCCTGTCATTGTTGTTGTTAAGTGTCATCGAATTGGTTCCAAGTGTCATCAAATCAATTCCAACTCATAGTGACCCTAAATAGGCTTTCTGAGAAGTGACTTGTGAGTTTGAATAGCTGACCTTGCAGTTAACAATACCATGTTTATCCTATATTGCCACACCCTGGTGGCATAAACAGTTAAGTGTTTAGCTGCTAACTGCAAGGTTGATAGTCTGAAGCCATCCAGCGGCTCTATAGGGGAAAGATCTAGTGATCTGCTTCTGTAAAGATTATAGCCAAGAAAAACCAATGGAGAGTTCTACTTGGTATGTGGCTACACTGAGAGCCAAAATTGACTCAAGGGCAACTAAAAATTAACATGTCTGCTGAAGGTCATATTGCTGGTAAATGGAACTGGGATTCAAATCCGTCTAGTTTGAATTTTTTCTTAGTCTCGAAATGAACTCCTAGTTGTGGAGTAATTACAGCAGTGTTTCAGCCATGAATAAAATGTGTGCTGAAAAATCTGTTTGATTTCTCTTTAAATTTTGATTTTTCCAAACACAGTCTGATATTAACAATTGCATTCTGGTACTGTATGAGCTTTTGCTTCCATTGTGTTAGCAGAAGGACTTCAAATTCACATTGACCACCTCTCAACCAAATGAACTTGTAATTACCTTTAAAAAGTACCAGACAACAGAATTTCACTTTGGCTCCATGTTTAGAGCAGATGTGCAAGGGATACATTTCCCCCAGGAAAACAACAGCACACATGGATTCAGTGTACATTTGTAGAGGATAGGCAAAAAGTTGTAATTATGGTTAGGTGCAGTCAAGTCATTTCCAACTCACAGCAACCCTGTATACAACACAATAAAACACTGCCTGTTCCTGCGCCATATTCACAATTGCTGCCACTGTGCCAATCCATCTTGCTGAGGGTCTTCCTCTATTGTTTCTGATCCTCTACTTTACCAAGCATGATGTCTTTCTCCAGGGATTGTTCCCTCCTGCTAACATGTCTGAAATATGAGAAACAAAGTCTTGCTATCCTGTCTTTCAAAGGAACATTCTGGCTGTACTTCTTTCAACACAGATTTGTTTATTCTTCTGGCAGTCCGTAGTACTTTTAATAGTCTTCTCCAACACCATAACTCAAATTCATTGATTCTTCTTCCTTATTCAC
>NW_006408558.1:617716-619622 GCF_000296735.1 Chrysochloris asiatica
GGGGCTTCAAAAAGTTCTTGCGAAAATTCCATTTTCTTTTTTCCATGAACTTTTTGAAGCCTTCTCATAATAAGTAATACTTACACAGAATCCAGGGTATAAAGCACAACATTCATGTGGTTGGGTGTCATTGAATCAATTCCAGTTCTTAGTGACGTAGTTGTTGTTGTTATTAAGTGCTGTCAAGTTGGTTCTGACTCATAGTGACCGTGGATAAGGTTTCCAAGGAAACTTGTGGGTTTGAACTGTCCACTTCATGGTTAGCAGTCCAGTGCTTATCCTATGGATCCATATCAGAAGTCCTTAGTGACCCTAGAGGAAAAATTAGGACTGTCACACAGGGTTTCCCAGGCTGTAATCTTTATGGAAACAGACTGCCTCATCTTTCTCCCATGGAGCAACTGGTAGGTTTGAACCACTGACAACTGATTAGCAGCTGAGCATTTAACCATTGTGCCACGAGGGCTCTTCTGGTTGTCGTTGCTACTTTTAGATACCTTCATGTCAGTTCTGACTCCTAGCAACTCTGTGTACAGCAGAGTGAAGCACTGCCTAGTTCTATGCTATCTTCACATTTGCTGTTGTTTGAGCTCATTTTTAAATCCACTTGTCAATCCATCCTAAAGGTCCTCTATTTCACTGACCCTCAACTTTACCAAATATGATGTCCTTCTTCAGGAACTGCTGGCTCCTGATAATGTGTCAAAAGTACAGAAGATGAAAACTTGCCATCTGCTCTTCTGTGGAACATCCTGACTGTGCTTCTTCCAAGACAGATTTGTTGGTTTTTCTGGCAGTACAATGCATAGCCAATATTTTTAGCCAATGCTATAATTCAAAGGCATCAATTCTTCTTCAGTCTTCTTTATCCATTGTCACATGCATATAAGGTGATTGAAAATATCATAGCTAGGTTCAAGTGCACCTTAGTCCTGAGAGACACCATTGCTTTTTAACACCTTAAAGAGGTCTTTTGCAGCAGATTTGCCCAATGCACTAGGTCATTTGATTTCTTGACTGCTTCTTCCATGGGCTTTGATTGTAGAGCCAAGTAAAATGAAATCCTTGACAACTTAAATATTTTCTGTTTATCATAATGCTGCTTATTGTTCCAATTATGAGGATTTTTGTTTTCTTTATATTGAGGTGTGATTTTTACAGAAAGCTGTAGCATTTGATCCTCGTTAGTAAGTGCTTCAAGTTCTCTTCATTTTCAACAAGTAGGGTTGTCACTGGCACATCATTGGTTGTTAATGACTCTTCCTACAATCTTGAATCAAACTGAAGCTGAAGAAAATGAAAACAAGTCCACGAGAGCCAAAAGAGTTGTGGGATGACATCAAGAACATCATACATGAAGAAAGCAAAAAGTAATTGAGAAGACAAGAAAGAAGGAAAAGGTCAAAAATGTATGTCAGAGGAGACACTGAAACTTGCTCTCCAATGTAGAGTTGTTGTTATGTGCCGTGGAGTCGGTTCCGACTCATAGCAACCCTGTACAGGGTTTCCAAGGCTGCAAATCTCTACGGGAACAGAGCCTCATCTTTCTCTCACTGAACAGCTTGTAGTTAGAGATGTTAAAGCAAATAGAGGAAATGAGGATGTCCAAAAGCTGAACAGAAAATTTCAGAGATCAGCTCGAGAAGATAAAGCCAAATATTACAGTAAAATGTGCAAAGTTCTGGAATTAGAAAACCAAAAAGGAAGAACACGCTCCGCATTTCTCAAGCTGGGGGAACTGAAGAAAAAATTCAAGCCTCAACTTTCATTATTGAAAGATTCTCTGGGCAAATTATTGAATGATGCAGAAATCATCAAGAGAAGATGGAAAGAATACACAGAGTCACTGTACCAAAAGGAAATGGTTCATATTCAACCTTTTCAAGAGGTAGCATATGATCAAGAG
>NW_006408558.1:621054-644638 GCF_000296735.1 Chrysochloris asiatica
TTGGCACAGGATTGGGCAGTGTTTCATTCTGCTGTGCATAAGGTCGCTATGGGTCAGTACCGACTTGATGACACCTAACAACAACAAGAAGTACACAATTTTGATGCCATGTTCCGCATATACAGCTTCTCAGATTCTTTGCTTAGCATCCAGATTGAACAACTATGATGAAGGACACAACCCTGATGCTCACCTTTCCTTATTTTAAACCATCCTTAGAGAATACAATTCATGACTGAAGTGTCCAGGTGAAAAGTTCCGGCAGAATCTGATCCACAATAACCGCTAGACCCTAAATTTCATTTACTGACTCAGATGTGAGAACTCTGGAATGAGAGGTTTGCGCTGACAAAGAAAAGTGCCTTGAGGAAAACAGACGAGGTGATTTGTCAGGCCAGTGTAGTCAGGGAAAAAGTTATCAGCCCTTTGGTCTCTTTAACTCCCTACATCTACACTTTGCATTTAGATCTACTCTCCTCAACTTAGTTTCTATGTCCTTGGAATGTCTGTGTAATGCTGCGTTTGTCCTCTATTTGTCACTTGTCGATGACTGGCAATGATGTTGGAATTCAGATGGGAAAAAAAGTATCTAATTATATTTGGGGCACTTAAGGTCTATAATAAACTGTGGAGTTGGGGCTGTCATCATATTGTAATGAAGCCATCTTCTGCTCTCAGCAGCTTGCCTTGTGGAACCTCATCAGATATCCCTGAGAGGTCAACCCTTCAATTGCACATTTAAAGTCTAGGACCCTACAGGGCACAAGAAAAGGCTTTGAACAATTGCGTGTAATCTTCTTTTTAATGTTTTGTTTTCCCCAGGACAACACCTAATTGCTTTGTAAATGGTCCTAGTTTTTGCCTTGAACAGTCTTGCATGGAAGGCAATTGCAGATTTTCTTTTTTAATGTTTAAAATAGTTTCCTGGATCTTTTTCTTTTAACTTTTATTTATGCTGCCCAGTTCTAAAACCTGAATTGCTTGCAGTTATTTTTCCTTGTCATCTTCCAAGGTATGCCCCTCATTCTTTAAGAATTTCATGTTCTCTGATGAAGAAGTGAATGACTGTGTGACCCCATGGACATTGAATCACATCAGTTACACTTACGTGACTTGGATTGATGCAGCAAAGAGAGACTTGCTCATTTGTAATGTAATTGATGTAACTCTCAATGCTCAGATCTCTTTTTCGGAGACTGACTAGCAGCCGTGGATAGAGAATGTAGAAGATGTAAAGGTGGGTTCTACATGGAACACAATCAAGATGTCAAAGTGACCTTCCTAGGAACTGCTAATTTTTAATTGCTGTACAGTTTTCAGAACTGGGGTAGCTCCTCTTAAAGGTAAAATGAATTTATTTCTCCAAAAGCTGTTATGTGTAGTGGAGGAGTGGGCTGTGCATATCAAGACCTATGGTAGATTGCTTTACTCTGCAGAGATTGGAAACACTGCATCTCACTCCATGCCTTCCTTCTAAAGAACTGTCCTTAGCTTCTCTTTTAGTGAACATTGCTAGAAACCCGATGCCTGGGTCTTAATTATGCTGTCTACTTTGATTTGCCTATCTGCCTGCCTCTTCATGTCTGAAGAGTTCATGAGACAGGAACTTGGGGTCCTTACCTTTGTAACTAGAAAACAAAAACAAAGAACTCTAAGATAATGCAAGTCATATTACTTTGCCCTTCAGTAAATTAGAATTGTTATGTGAAACAATATGTGCTTTCTCTTACTATTTCTAGGTGACTGAAAAGCATCATGGGTCTTTTATTCGTAATTTCTATTTACTATCTTCAAAGATAAGAATGCAATTGTGATCATTGCAAAAGTACATTAGAAGGGATATTTGTTTATTTTATTTTGTACAATTTTTTTTTTTTTTTGAACAGCAAGGCAATGAACCTTGATGATTTGTTGAAAATCACTTTTGGAATAAATAATGAATTTCAGGTACATTTGCTGAAACCTATATCCTTTACCCTATTAATAGTGGAGAAGTGTTGGGCTATTAACTGAAAAGTTTGAACCCACCACAAGGAAGAAAGATGAGGCGGTCTGTTCTATAAAGACTTACAGCTCCCGAAAGCCCATGGAGCCCTACCCTCTGTCCTAGAGGGTCACAATGAGTCAGAATCAACTCAACCCTAATGGGTTCGGTTTTCGTTTGCTAATAGAAATCTGCTGCTGTGGGTTAATGCGCTGGACTGCAAAGTCAGTTTGAATTGCAAAGTCGGCGGTTCAAGCTCATCAGCCACTCCTCGGAAACACTATACAGGGTCGCTATGGGGTGGAATCGACTTGACAGCACTTAACAACAACAATATAAAGTTAATGTAATTTTGACTAGATACAGTTAGGCATCAGGATGTTAGGGTAAATATAAAGACTTGTGAATCAGAAGATTTGGACCATGTAACTGTTTGACCTTGACTGATCATATCCTTGCTCTGGGCCTGTATTCTTTTAATCATAAGTTCAGAAATTGAGGGAGCCATTTGAGATACTCTTCTAGATATGTTTCAGTTCCCAAGTCCTGGTTTCTCGTTTTATACACCCAGTGATGCTACAGGTACTAATAGGCCATAAGCTAATGAAGAACCTCCTTGGGTAGGATGGCATTCTGGTGGTGCTGAGCTCTTTTCAGAGTTCACTCATTAAGCACACATTTCCCTGCACAATTCAGCTCAGCTCAGCTCATTTCTTATTGTTAAAGTGTGAGGTAGATGAACTTGAGATTACTTGCAGAATTTCTCTAGGTTATATAAATGAGATGGTTTGCCACATGGCCTGTCTTTTGTAGCAAGGCCTCTGAAATAGAATGATATTTAGGCTCTTGTTGAGAGAAACACAATGATCTTATATCATCTCTTCTAGAACTGAAGTGATGGGCCTTCCTTCTTTCAACCACTGGCTATAATTAAAAGAAGAACAATGGTCCTCCTTCTACCCACATCCCATCAAACCCCAGGTAAAGATTCATTTCACAGTTGCTTTAGTGTTCTCCCTCCTGAATGTAACTATTACCAAAAGCTTTCTGGATTATGATAGCTACATTTTAATTTACTTCTTTAAGTCTAAATTCAGTTTTTACATTCTGGTTATAAGAGCAATTTAAGCTCATTTGGTGGTGGTTATATGCTTATGGAATCGGTTCTGACTCATAGCGACCTGGTATAGGGTTTCTGAGGCTGTAAATCTTTACAGGAGCAGAAAGTCTCATCTTTCTCCTGCAAAAGAGCTGGTTGTATCGAACTGCTGACCTTGTGGTTTGCAGCCCAGTTTGTAACCACTACACTACCAGAGCTAAAAAATAAAGACCGTATAAACAGAACAAAATCAACAATTTTTCCACAAAGGGAATGGACAAAGCAAATATTTTAGAGTATCAACCCAGGTTTTCCCCCAAACATTTGTGTATGTGTGTGTGTGTATTTTACGTGTTGTTATTAATTGCCATCAAGTTGGTTCAACTCATACTGACCTTGTATAGGGTTTCTGAAGAGTGGCTGATGGGTTTGAACCATTGAACTTTTGGTTAGCAGTCCAGTGTTTACCTTACGGCACCACACCAGGACTCCATATATATATGAAGAAAACGATATTGCATGTATAGTTATATATTCTGTTTTTTTTCTTTCAATACTAAATTATGTTATTAAAATTCTCCAAAGATATTGCTTTTACTTAGCTCCCATTTATATATGTTAAAAATGCACATTTTAAGCCTATTTTAGTCCACACTCCAGAATTTTGTTGTTAATATACGGTGACATAGGTTTATTGGGTACTTACTTCATGCTGGGGAGTACAGTGACTCTGTGCAATAAGCACTGTATTTCGAATCATTAGTTTGGCAGTTTGAGCCCACCAACTGCTCTGCAAGAGAAAGATGAGACTTTCAGCTCCCACGAAGATGTACAGCTTTAGGAACCCTACACAGGGTTACTATGAGTTGGAACCGACTTTACGACATTTACCAACTTCATGCTAAATACTACAAATATGTGATTTCACTTCATATTCACATCAATTCTATGAAGTAAGTATGATTAATGCTAGTTTACAGATTAGCCCACTGCCATGGAATCTATTCTCACTCAAGCTGATCCTGTATAGGGCTTCCAAGGCTGTAAATCTTTGCTGCAACAGAAAGCCTCATCATTCTCTCACAGAGTAGCTGGTGAGTTTGAATTGCCAGCCTTATTGTTAGCAGTCTTGTGCTTATCCTACAGCACAATATAAGTAAGTTGCCTAAAATCATGCAGCTAGTAAGAGGGGAAGTCAATTTCCACACTCAAGCTACCTGAACAAGTATTCTACACAAGGAATCTGTAGCTTGTAGAAAACAAAGCCTATTGTCTGTGTGAGCTGTGTCCTCTGTTGTTGTTAGTGTTAGTTGCCATGGAGTTGTCTCTGACTCATGGCAACCCCATGAACAAAAGAACAAACGTTGCCCAGTCCTGTCCCAACCCCATGACTGTTGGTATGCTTCAGTTCATGATTTTGTCACCTCACATCCTTATGAATGAGGGAGCTCAGATTCCTGCACCGTATCAGACAAGACTTTATTGTGATCTATAGTTTTTGGCTAATTTTTCAAATTCGACCATCAGACCTTTTTTCGTACTCTGTCTTAGTCTAGATAGAAGCTCCTCTGAAACCTGTCCACCCTGGGTGAAACCTGCTGATATTTGCAGTGTGGCATAACTTTCAGCATCATAGCAACATGCAAGCCACCACAAATTGATGGGTTGTGGAGATGTATAATAGACTTCTCATTTTACCTTTGTTTTTCATCTGAAATACATGCACAATTTAAGAATATGGCCATTTGATGATTTAATTTCTTTGACATATAAAAAGAACAAATTAGACAGAGTGGGGAAGATAGATGTCTTGTAAAATTGTTAAGAGACTTAAGAAAGGCTTGGGTCTGCAGAGTCTGAAAGACAAGGATATTCCCTAGTGGTATTTCTGTTTTAGAAGTGCTAGGGAACAAAGACACCCAGGTAGCCAGTGACTAAGATTGAATGAAAACTTGCACCCCATCACTCACAAGTCCATGACTCCTTCAATACCAACCAGCAGATCAGATCATAGATGAATTGCAAGGAAAAAACAGAACTTGGTGTTCAAGGGGCAGTGGATTTTCCCTTTCATCCTAAACTGTACAGAAACGTTCTGGCTTTCCTGGAAACTCACATTGGGTTTGACGAGCATTGTGTTTCCATTTCCTCACGATCATTATTTTACAGCACTGTTCCACTGAGCTCCAGTTCACTTTCTATATTTCTCAGCCATGGGACACATTATTTGACATTTATTTACGCTTATCTGCATTTTCCATCTTCTAAACTCACATGGAGCACAAAATAATGTAAATCCTCAGCTACTTCTTGGCATTTGGGTACCTTATTATTTACTGTTTTGTGCTCCCCCCTGTTTAATCTGCAAATCTTGCGTTCAGTACCAAGCCATTTGTATACATAATTAAAATATGTGGTATCCTCCAACACCAAGCCTTGTCATATGTCTTACTAGCAATTTCTTTCCCAGACGATGAATATTTTGCTTCTACTTATTTATTTTGCTCCTTGGAAGGAGAGTGTAAAGAGCAGGCTAAGCAATGTTCTAGAAGTATAACCTAGTTCTTTCAAGCTCTGAAGAATCACAGCATCCATAGCATTTACTTATTTGTTGGCTGTTTCCTGACATGCTTCTTTAATGAAAGGAAGCCGCAACCAGCAATTGCAAGAAAAAAATATATTAGCAGCATACTTATGATGGAGAGCCATTTCTCCCATTTAGAGAAATATTTACAATTTTCTCCAACAATATGTACAACTGGAGATAGGGACTGAATACATCACCACCATGTGCCAAGGTGTTCCTTGTTCCCTTCTCTAATGTCATAGAGGGATCATTTCTGGATAAAGAATATTGCACCAGACAACTAATACTGAATTTTTAATGACTCTGGAGCTGCTAACTAGAGACTTGATTGCATAGGGACCTAGCATGAGCTTACACTCATAGACATCTGGCAAATTGCTTCCCAAACAGCCATTGCATGGCTGGGAAACTCTCTGATGTTTGAAACTTTCTGCTAGTGAATTAAGGAGTATTTAACAGTGTGAACCAATGGGACTGTCCTCATTTTTAAGCAAAACTGTCTGTGTGGAGTTGTTTATCAGCACTCCCCACATCCACACAAGTATTTCGAAACTTCTCCAACTTTACTCACCAAATCTGATATTGAAAAGGTGTCATATACCTGCTATTTTATCATTGGAAAGAGGTTGTAACATGCACGTGCTTGTGGGAGAGGTAATATATTGATTTAAATGAATAGTGATGAGTATAAGTACTGATTTCTGAAATGAAGGAATGTCTGGGAGGGGTGGAAGGAGAGCTGCATAGAGAAGAAAGGTAGTGGGGTGAAGTGTGGAGGGGCCAGATATAGCTTAATGATATTATGGGCACTTCATTATCAGGGGACTGCAAGGCACTATAAACCACCTACCTACATTTATGCATAGTGCTACTTCAGATTTCATTCTTTACATGCAAAATTTACCCTCACACTGTTAGTCACAAGATTGGCCCTCAAATTTCTCTAGAGGTTTTAATCTGGAAGGGGTGGTATGAAAGGCGAGGAATGATCCATGAGCCTCCATTTTACCCAGCAGGCCTCATTTTTCTCTCTTTGAGAAGAGAAAAACAAGAAGACAAAAACGTGCTGCAATCCATCTCTGCATGTCTGGGGACAAGAAAATGTTTACTTTATAGTGAACACAGGATCTCTGAGCCCTTCTGAAAGGTTAATCTTGATTTTCTAACAACCCTATTGGTTCTGCTCAAGTGGTTATCGCTCCACGAGACTTCTTGACGAAGCGATTTGTTCCTCTCTAGAGAGGGTAAAAATATCAATGATACTCATATTTAAATAAATTTTATTTTTAAATTTACATCCAACAAAATTCGCTCATTTTGGTGTAAGTTGTTAGATGCCACGGAGTTGACACCATCTCATAGTGAGCTTCTGCAGAACAGATGGGAACACTGCCCTGTCCTGCGCCGTCCCCATTACCATGATGTTATCAATTGGTCCAGGATCAAGATTTTCATTTTTTTACATTCATGTGTAACCCTTACTGAGGCTGTAGTCTTCAAGTCCTCTTTGCTTTCAGTAAGCAAGATTGTGCCATCTGCATATCATAGGTTGTTCATGAGATTTCTTCCAATCTTGATACCTCATTCTTCTAGCTTCTCAAATTATTTGTTCAACATACAGATTGAATAAGTATGAAGAAAGGATACAATCCTGACACACATCTTTCCTGATTTTGTACCCCTTATTATCTTAGGAGTCCTGGTGTGGTACTGTGGGTTAATACGCCAGACTGCAAAGCTATCTGAACTGCAAGATCAGTGGTTCCAGCTCTCCAGTCATTCCTTGGAAAACTATACAGGGTCGCTATGGGTCAGAACCGACTTGACAGCACTTAACAACAACAACAACAACAACAACAACAACAACAGCATTATCTTCTTGGAGTCCTGGTGTGGTGCTGGTGTGGCATGGGACCTCAAAGTCAGTTTGAACCACAAGGTCACAGGTTCAAACCCACCACCAGCCAATCCTTGGAAACCCTATATGGAGTCACTATGGGGCAGGACCGACTCAATGACATTTAACAACAACAATTATCTTCTTGTAGTCCTAGAGTGGCTGCATCAAAAGTTTGGTTTGAATCAAAAGGTTGATGGTTCAAACTCACCAGCCACTACTAGGAAACCCTATACAGAGTCGCTATGCATCTGAACCGCCTTAACAAAAACAACAAGTTAACCTCCTGCTTTGTTAGAATGACTGCTTCTTGAACTTCGTACAAGTTTTGGATGAGAACAAGTGTTTTGAAATTACCACTATTTAAAATATTATCCATAGTATGTTAAAATCCACACAGTTGATTGCCTTTGCATAGTCAATACAATACAAATAATAACTGTCTTCCTGGTATTCTCAATATTCAGCCAAGATCCACTGGTGTCAGCAATGATACCCTTCATCCCCTGTCCTCTTCTAAATCTGACTTGCATTTCTCGTAGCTCCCTGTTGATGCATTAATACAACTGTTTTTGAATTATCTTCAACAAAATTTTGCTTGCTGTATGTACACTTGATGTACAGTTCTGTGCAGTTTGAAAATATGTACAATTGTTTTACAACTCCACAATAAAGATAAACAATAACTCCATCACCCTAAAAAGCTTTCTTATGTTGTTGATTATAGTAAAGTCTCTCCTGGCAAACACTGATGTCTGTATTCTCCATCTATATAGTTTTATCATGATACAGCATGAGCTTTTTGAATCTGGCTTCTTTAACTTAATGGTATGTTGTTGTTGTTGTTGCCAAGTGCCGTCGAGTCGGTTCCGACCCATAGCAACCCTTTATAGGGCTTCCAGGGAGCAGCTGGTGAGCTTGCACTGCCGACCTTGCAGTTCAAACGGCTTTGCAGTCTGGCGCATTAACCCACAACGCCACACATGTAATATTAATTCATGTTGTTGATTATATCAGAGATTTATTTCTTTTTTATTGCTGAGTAGTATTTTGTTGTATGCACGTATGTTTATCAATTCTCCAGTTAAGGGACATTTTGGTTGTTACCACTTTTGGTAATTAAGAATGAATCTGTTGTAAACAATCATGCCTAGGTTTTTATACAAACATATATATCTTTTTTTTTTTTCTATTGAGTAACTACTTAAGAGTGGCTAATGGGTATACGTTTAACACAATTTTCCAAAATAGCTTTTGGAAAACTATTTTTGGAAAGCTATTTCCAAAATAGCTTTTGGAAAGTTCACCAACAATGTGTATTTGAGAGTTCTAATTTGTTTGCATCAATGTCTGGATTTGGGTATCGTCAAATTTTTCTTTTTAAATTTGTTGTTGTCAGGTACTATACAGTCTATTCTGACCCATAGAGACCCCATATAGGGTTTCCAAGGAGACACTGGTGGATTTGAACCACTGATTTTTCAGTTAGCTGCCCAGTGCTTATCATTCAGAACCACATCAGGTCATAATGGCCCTGTATTGGGTTTGTGAGGCTGTAAATCTTTACCAGAGCAGAAAGCCTCCTCTTTATCTTGCTAGGCAGCTGGTGGGTTTGAACTGCCGACCTTATGGTTAGGAATTCAGTGCTTGTCCTACCATCAGGTCTCCTTTTTTTTTTTTTAAGATAGTTTAACCATTGTAAAATAGGTAGTATTATCTCATGGTAGTTTTAATTTGCATTTTTCTGATGTCTTAGAATGTTGAGTGGGCCCTTGTGTGGTTCTGTAGGATAGGCTCTGGACTAGTAAACACAAGATCTGCAGTTCAAACCCACTAGCTGCTCTTGGAAACCCTCAAGAGGGTTGGTATGGGTTGGAACCCACTCGAGCGTACACAACAAAAATAACAATGATGATGAGCACCTTTTCTTATGTGCTCAGAGTCATTCATTTCTCTGTGGTGAACTGTCAAAATATTTTGCCATTTTAAATAGTTGAGTTGCTTATTTTCTTAATGATGAATTTATGAGTTTAAAAAATATGTTCTATACAGTTTCTTTGTCAGAGATGTCTACGAATAGTGATAGTTACAGTTTTTCTTTCCAATTTGTATTTTATTGCTATTATTTTCACCTTATTGTATTGGGTTGAAATTGAAGTACAATGTTGAATATCAGTGGTTGGAGAAGATATTATTGCCTTGTTCCAGATCTTAGCTAAATTGCATTTAGTCTTTCATCATTAAGTATGATGCTGTTGTTGTTAAGTGCCGCCAAGTTGGTCCGACCCATAGCAACCCTGTATAGGGTTTCTGAGAAGTAGCTGGGGAGCTTGAACCACTGACCTTGTGGTTCAAACCAACTTTGCAGTCCAGTGCATAAACCCACAGCTCCACCCTAGAACCCCAAGTGCAGTGTAAGCTACCATTGAATTTTTATAAATGCATTCACTAAGCAAAATTCCTTCTATTCTTTGTTTGCTGAGAGTATTATATTGTGAACGGATGTTGAGTTTTGTCAAATGCTTTTTCTGTGTAATCTATTGAGATATTATAAGGAGCTCTGGAAGCGTAGTCGTTAATCTCAAGGTCAGCAGTTTGAAACTACCAGTTATTCCACAGGAAAAGAGGAGACTTTCTGCTCCCATAAAGATTTATAGCCTCAGAAACCCTATGCCGGGTCCATTATCCATCAGAACCAACTCCATGGCACACCACCACCACAACCATTGAGATAACATACTTTTTCTTGGTCTGTTAATATGGCGAATTATTTTGATTGAATTTTGAATGTTGAACCAGCATTACTAGGTGAATCTCATTTGGTTATGTCATATTATTGTTTTTATATATTGCTGTATTTGATTTGTTAATCATTTATCTAGGGTTATTGCATCATATTCATGAGAGATATCACTCTGCACTTCTCTTTTTGTTTTTGTTATCAGTGTGATATGCTATTGTTGTTAGTAAGTGCTATTGAGTCAGTTCTGACTGATAGCGACCATGTATGGTGTTTCCAAGGAGTAGTTGGTGGGCTTGAATCGCCAACCTTGCAATTAGCAGTCCAGTGCTTAACCTATATTAGCCACACTGGAATTCCTATTGACCCTGTATAGGGTTTCTTTGGTGAACTGTAATATGGAATTCGTATGACAGTTCTACTTTTTTTTTTTTTTTTTTTTTTTAAAAAGAGAGATTGTATAGAATTGGCATATTTTTTGCCTTAAATAAGATTTACCATTAAAACCCTCAAGTTTGGAGACTGTTTTAGTTAGAAGAATTTAATTTATTTAATAAATATATAACTATTCAGGCCCAACAAATTTATGGGTTTGGATTTGTACTTAATGTTCTTTATTTTCCTTTAATGCCTGAGTGGTTTGTGTTCACGAATTTTCATTCATATCTGATATTAGCAACCTGTATCGGCTTTTTTCTTTTTGTTACATGATCAGCATGGCTAGAGATTTATCAATTTTATAATCTTTTCAAAAGACTAGCTTTTGGTTTCATTGATTTTCTTTGTTGTTTTTCTGCTTTGAATTTAATTTATCTTTGTCCCTAATTATTTCATTATCTCTGCTTGCTTTGCATTTAATTTGCCTTTTTCCCCCACTAGTTTCTTGAGGTGGAAGATTAGCTAATTGATTTGTGATCTGTCTTTTCTAATACAATTATCTGATTCTATGAAATTTCTGATATGCATTTAATTAGCTGCATTTTATACATTTTAATATCTTGCATTTTAATTTTCATTCAGTCAAAAGTATTTTAAATTTTCTGATGAGCTTTCCTCTTTGATCCATGGGTTACTCTTTGATCCATATTGTCTATCAACCTCTCTGCTATTGTATATTGCCTTTCCCTTCACCTAAGTTAACATGCGTCTACCCTCTAGTGATTTGCTCCCCCTTCCACTCCTGGTACCATCAATAATTGCACCATTTTACAGTCCCTCTAGGAGTGTAGGAGGGTTCCAGTTTCTCCAGAGCCTTGTTAGCATTTATTGTTTTCTGCTTTTTTGAAGTGATGTTGGGGTAAGATAATGATCTCATTGTTGTTTTGATTTGCATTTCTCTAATGGCTAATGATCTCAAGCATTTCCTCATATGTTTCTTGGCCACTTGAATGTCTTCTTTGGTGAAATGTCTGCTCACATCCTCTGCCTAGTTTTCAATTGCATTATTTCTCTTTTTCTTAATGAGTTTTGACATTTTCTATAAATTTTATTTTCCTAACACCTTTCTGTTACTGATTTCCATTTTATTTCTATTATGGGAGAGAAAAAAGCATAGACTTTTTTTTAGAACTTATTTTATGAATTAATTTGTTCTACATTAGAAAATTATCCCTTGTGTTCTTGACATAAAATAAAACTAACAAGCTTGTCCAGTGAATGCTTTATAAATATCAGTTAAGAAAAACTGGTGGATAAGGTGGCTGAGCTTTTCTCTATTCTTGCTGGGTTTCTGCCTGCTTGTTTCATCAGTAACTTACAGAGGAGTAACATCTCCAATCATCATTCAAGATTTTTTATTTCTCCTTTTAGTCTGTCAGTCATTGTTTCATCTACTTCGAATCTCTATTGTTAGGCACGTATATACATATTTAATGTTGTGTCTTCTTGAATTGATACTTTTATAATTATGTAATACCCCTTATTTCGGGTAATTTTCTTTCCTCTGAAGTTTAGTTGATCTAGTATTAATACAGCCATTTTAGCTTTGTTTTTATCTTGTTTTCTTGATCCTTCCCCCCCCATCTTTTTATTTTTAACTTATCTGTTTCATTATATTTGAAGTGAATTCTTCTGTAGATATTCTCTAATAGTTACATTGTTGTTGTTTTTTATTATTATTCTTTCTCATAATCCCTGCTTTTAAATGTGTGTTTATACCATTTACATTTACTGTAATTATTGATACCTTTGTTGTTGTTGTTGCTGTTGTTAAGTACCATCGAGTTTGTTCGGTTCCGACCCATAGCAACCCTGAACAAGGTTTCCGTGGCTGTAAATCTTTATGGGAACAGAAAGCCTCATTTTTCTCCTGCGGAGCAGCTGGTAGTTTCAAACTGCTGACCTTGCGGTTCACAGCCCGATTCGTAACCTCTACGCTACCAGAGCTCCATGGATTATGTTATAATTTTACCATTTATTTTTTGCTTCTTTTCTATTTTTGCTTCTCCCTTTTCCATATCCTATCTTATTTGAGGTTATTAACTTTTTCCTCATTATGCTACAAATAGAGTAGGTCACAAGCAACAATTGGTACTATTTTCCCTTTGTCTTAAAATATGTCAATTTTTAAAATGTCTCCAAAAATAATTGATATCTTCAAATACAATTGTGGATTTTTAAATTTCTTTTTACACCTTTGTCAGACCCCTGCCCCCGACCCCCATGTATTTTGAAGGTCTGGTAGGTGCATATACAATTGTGAATGCAATATTTTATTTGTGAATTGATCCCTTTATTATTATATAATCTCTCCCCTTTTTTCATGGTAATTTTTATTGTTTGATTTTTTTTGTCTGATGTTAATATTGTTGTTGTTAAGTGCAGTGAGTTGATTCCAACTCATAGCGACCCAATAGATTTTCTGAGAAGTGGCTCCTAAGTTTGAATCACCGACCTTGTGGTTCAAATCAGCCTTGAGGTCGAGAGCTTATCCTACAGTGCCACACACTCAAAGTTTCTTTTGGTTAGGGCTTGCATAGCAAAATCAGTTTACATATTTGTTCTTTTAAATCTATCTGTATCAGCATATTTAAAGTGAGAATCTTGTAGAAATCATGTCATTGGTCTTTTTTTTCTTAAAATGCATTCAGGAACTCTCTGACACCAATCTTACAAATATATTGTGGACCAATAACCAATGGTATTTAAGGAAGAGGTCTAAGCTGCTCTGAAGGCATTGGCAAAACACACACACACACACACAATCTTACAAATATATTGTGGACCAATAACCAATGGTATTTAAGGAAGAGGTCTAAGCTGCTCTGAAGGCATTGGCAAAACACACACACACACACACACACACACACAAAACAGGCTGTGGGAACTGATGGACTAACAATTGAAATGTTTCAACAAATAAATGCAGCTCTGTATGCCAAGAAATTGGTAAGATGGCTACCTGGTAAAAGAGATTCATTCATTCTCAATACAGAGAAAGATGTTCTAACAGAATGTGGAAATTATCAAACAATATCATTAACATAACACACAAGTAAAATTTTCCTGAAAATAATTAAAAAATGGTTGCCATAATACAGTGGAACTACCAGAAATACAAGTTGATTTCTGTAGAGGACCTAGAATGAAGAATATCATTGTTGATATCAGATGGATCTTAACTGAAAGCAGAGAATACCAGAAATACATTCACTTGTGTTTCATTGACTAGTCAAAGTCATTTGACTTTGTGAATCATAAAATATTATGGTTAATATTGTGAAGAATGATAATTCTAGGATATTGAATTTAAGTGTGCTCATATGGAAGCTGTACACCAACTAAGAGGCAGTCAGTCATTCAAATAGGACAAGGAGATACTGTGTGATTTAAAATTCATAAAAGTGTGCCTCAGGGTTGTATACCTTCAAACTCTATGCTCAACCAATAATTAAAGAAGCCGGATTTATGAAGGAAAAAAAAGCAACAGAATTGGAGAACGGCTCATTTACAACTGGCAAAAAGTAAATGATACAACCTTGCATGCTGAAAGTGAAAAGAACTGGATGTACTTAATGATCAAGATCAAGGACTTGCATACGGATTAAACCACTACATAAAGAAAACAAAAACCCTCACAAATGGACCAATAAGTACCATGATTATGATAAATAGAGAAAATATTTAAGTTATCAAGGATTTCCTTTTACTCAGATCCATAACCAATGTCCATGGAAATAACAGCCAGTTAATCAGGTGATGTATTGCATTGGACAAGTCTGCTACAACAGAGCTTTTCAATGTGTTCAAAGGCAAAGAAGTCATTTTGAAAAGTAAGGTGAGCCTGAATCAAGTCTAGGTATTTTCAATCACCTAATTAGGAATCCTGGAGTCCTGGTGTGGCACTGTGGGATACAGCACTGGGCCAAAAGTTTGATTTGAACCACAAGGTCAATGGTTCAAGCTCACCAGACACTCCTCAGAAACCCTATATAGGGTCGCTATGGGTTGAGACTTACTCGACGGCACTTAACAACAACAGCAACATTAAGTATGTGAAAGATGAACAATGAATATGAAAGATGAAGAATTGATGCTTTTGAATGATGTTGCTGGTGATAAATAAGCATACCAAGGACTGTGAGAAGAATGATGCCGGATTCACTTCTGTGTTCATTTGTGGTTGTTGACAGGATTAAGTTCCTTGTTAGCTCTTGATGAGAGGTTACCTCAGGTGGTTCTTTCAGAGCAAACAAACAGTAAGAGCCAGCGAGAGAATACCAGCAAAATAGAAGCCTAGTCTTTTATAACCTAACCTTAGAATTGATATTCCATCACTTGTAGTATATTCTATCCATTAACAGCAAGTCCTTCAAGGTCAGAGGTTTATATATGGATGTGAGTACCAGGAAATAGGGGTCATTGAAGTCATCTAGAAGGCTGCTTATCAGACTGGGTGCTGGCTTTAAAATTATTTTTGAAGTAGTACTCTCATTTTTCATGCACTTTTCGGTTGGTATATCTCATTTCACAATAGAGATGTTAAAGGAAATCTCAGAAACAGGCAACTACAAAGACTCAAATTATCCCCATCTTGCATATACATCCTCCCTCAACCCCATTTAGTACAAATGGGGTATGATACATAAAAAAAACCAGTTGCCTTAGAATTGATTCACACTCATGATCTCATCAGTGTTAGAGTCGAATTGTGCTCCATGGGACTTTTAACGACTAACTTTTAAATGCAGATTGTTGGGTCTTTTTTCCCAGGTGCTTCTGGGTGGTGAACTCCAACCTCCAAACTTTTGGATAGCAGCCAGGAGCATTAAACATTTGTATCATCTAAAGACTCTTGTCTGACACGTACCAGACACTAAATAATCTTTGATTTTGATGAATTCACTAAATTTTAGTACATGTAGAAATAGGTAACAATTTTTATGGAACCATTCACAAAATAGAAAATAATATTTAAATGATAAGGATATAAAATATTTGACTGTGGTGAAAATTATTCACAAAAAAACAGAAGAAATATGTGCCAAATACTAAGAGATAAAAAAAGAAGAAGAAAAGGCAATACAGAAATCAAGACTAAACTTGAGGAAATCAAGACTAAACAGATAAAGATATCTGGGATGGTTAGCATAGGGATATTATTTCAAGGACATAATCTTATAGTCTGATTGCAAGTAACTTCAGAGAAGGTGAATCCCACTGTCCTTGAGTTATTAATCATGATCTAGTTTACTTATCCCTATAGGTTTAATACAGGAGCACGTTCCTGGTATAGGTATTTGTAATCCCCAGAAGTTGACGTCAAAAGGTTTGACTCCTTCATCACTGACTTAGAGAGTTCATGTGTATCCTTCTTAGGATGTGTCTTTCACTACCGTGTGGAATTCAACCTAACAATTCAAATTCACTGTAATGAAGCCATAACACCAGCAGCTCTGAGGTTGAATTTGGATGAAATGCGAGGGACAGAAAGAGACTAAGAGGAGGCCATGAGGACACTGGGGAAATGAGGGAACATATATCTGTGAAGACAACTTGATGGATGATATTTCAGAGGTCCACTTGACCTTCTAGGAACTGTTCCTGAGGAAACAAGGAGGGGATGTTGAGTACCTTCTCTGATTCAACCAAGTGGTTACAGGCATTAACTGGAACTTTCATTTGGACTCCTTGTCTTACTTGGCTACTTGGTGGCTGATAGCTCAGCTCTTTCCAGCTCAGCTCAGCTCAGCTCAGCTCTCTGACAGTTAATTGGTACAGATATTAAATTTGGCAAACATATTGTCTAAATATCTATCTTAAATTCTGAAATGGGAAATTAAAACAACTGGCCAGTTATAGTGGGTTTAAGAAAAATAATTCATTCTTCTAATTACATAGAATTCTGGTGAAGATGAGAAAGGTTACCATTAAAGTGAAATTGAAAAGGATAATGTCAATTTTTTCTGGGGGTGATAATGGTCTTTTGACCTTTAGGAGCCTTCTCTCAGTTAAAATTCCTTAGTTTTGAATGCACATTCAAAACGGGTCAGAATAGACACACTCCAAACTTCTTTTCCTTCCCTCAAAAGTCTTGTATTAAGAAACAAGATTCTGTGCAGAAAGATTAACCTTTTGATCCTTCTTGATCTCTGTTTCCATGTGTCCTAATCCCTGACTTCTTCCAAGATTCCCATGTTTGCTACTTTCCTCCAAAGTAGTATAGTCTGGTGGTGGTGGTTAGGTGCCGTGGAGTCAGTTCCCACTCATAGCGACTCTGTACAGGGTTTCTGAGGCTGTAAATCTTTATGGGAGCAGAAAGCCTCATCTTTCTCCCACAGAACAGCTGGTAGTTTTGAACTGCTGACCTTGAGGTTTGCAGCCCGATTCGTAACCACTACATATAGTCTAGCCCTTTTTATAGTTGGGCCACATTACTGGGCAGGCAAACTGCTCCCCAGATATCTATTTGTGAGACCTTTGATGTCTAATAGAATAGTGCAATCAAAGATCAGGACCTTCCCTTTGGGGGATTGCGGCACTACAGCTATGCGCTAGGCTGTTGCAGACACTGACGAGACCCACATTTCTCTCTCCCAGGAGCCCGGCGAGGAAAAGCACGACCCAGTGCCTTAGAATAGCCATTTTCAGGATCAAGATGTTGTTCAACTGGAGGATACTTGCAGCGAGCCAGCAGAAAATGTCCAATAATACATGCTGCTGTAAAAGAAGACGAAGTTTAAAAAGATTAAAGCCACATATACCTCTTAGAAGAAATTACAGTTCTCTGCCATGCGTAATAGGAAGCAATATCAAATCCCTTCATTCCATCATCAATCTCCCATAGCTAAAATCTATAATATTGGAATTATGGCTCATATCGATGCAGGCAAAACTACCACTACAGAAAGAATATTGTACTATTCTGGATACACAAGCTCACTGCTAGATGTTGATGATGGAGACACAGAAACAGATTTCATGGCTCAAGAGGGAGAAAGAGGCATTGCTATTTAATCAGCTGCTGTTACATTTGATTGGAAGGGATACCAAGTCGATCTGATTGATACACCAGGTCATGTGGAGTTCACTGTGGAGATTGAGCACTGCCTTTGGGTTTTGGATGGTGCAGTAGCTGTATTTGATGCCTCTGCTGGAGTAGAGGCCCAAACTCTCACAGTATGGAGGCAAGCTGATAAACACAATATTGCTCGAATCTGTTTTTTAAACAAGATGGACAAAACTGGAGCAAGTTTTAATTATGCAATTGAAAGCATCAGAGAGAAGTTGAAGGCAAAGCCTTTGATTTTACAGTTACCAATTGGTGAAGCCAAAACCTTCAAAGGATTGGTGGATGTAATCAGTAAAGAAAAACTACTCTGGAACCCCAATTCAAATGATGGAGAAGACTTTGAGAGAAAATCCCTCTTGGAATCGAGTGATCCTGAGTTGCTGAAGGAGACAGCTGAAGCAAGAAATGCCTTAATTGAGCAAGTTGCAGATTTGGATGATGAATTTGCTGACTTGGTTTTAGGAGAATTTAGTGAAAATTCTGATTTGATACCAGCTGAAAAGCTACAGATTGCAATGCACAGAGTCACAGTGGCTGAGACAGCAGTGCCTGTGCTTTGTGGAAGTGCCCTGAAAAACAAAGGGATCCAACCCTTACTAGATGCTGTTACTATGTACTTGCCTTCACCTGAAGAGCACAGCTATGAATTTCTGCACTGGTCTAAAGAAGACTTATGTGCACTGGCATTTAAAGTTCTTCATGACAAATAGTGAGGACCACTGGTTTTTATGCATATTTACTCAGGCACACTAAAACCACAGTTAGCCACCCATAATATTAATGGAAACTGCACAGAAAGACTAAGTCGTCTGCTTTTGCCATTTGCTGACCAACATATAGAAATTCCTTCCCTGACTGCTGGTAACATCGCTCTGACTGTTGGGTTTAAACAAACTGCGACCGGAGACACCCAGGACGCATCCAAGTCCTCCGCACTAGCTGCCTCTCGTTGGGCCGTGAGGGAAGGAGAAAAGAAGCACACAGACACGGATGGGGCAGAGAGACTGCTACTGGCGGGGATACAGATCCCAGAGCCCGTTTTCTTCTGTACCATAGAACCCCCTTCAATGGCTAAGCAGTCAGATTTGGATCATGCATTAAAGTGCCTTCAGCATGAAGATCCCAGTTTGAAAGTGAAGCTAGATCCTGACTCTGGACAAACTATTCTGTGTGGTATGGGAGAGTTGCACATTGAGATTATTCATGACTGAATCAAGAGGGAATATGGAATTGAGACGTATCTAGGGCCTCTCCAGGTGGCATATGGAGAGACCATCCTAAATGCAGTTCGTGCCACAGATACCTTAGATAGAACTTTAGGAGACAAACGACATCTTGTAATTGTAGAACTAGAAGCAAGTCCAACTGAAACGTCATCTGTTATGCCGGTTACTGAGGATGCTGAGGATGTTAGTGAAGAACTTTTCAAGGTCTCCCAAGAGGCTGTTGAAAATGGAATTCATGGTGCATGCCTCCAAGGACCGTTGCTTAGATTCCCAGTTCAAGATGTAACAATTACTTTGCATTCACTGATAGTTCATCCTGGTACCTCCACTACTATGATTTCTGCCTGTGTCTCAAGATGTGTGCAGAAGGCTCTGAAGAAAGCAGATAATCAAGTTTTGGAGCCTCTGATGCATCTCGAGGTGACAGTGACTCAAGATTACCTCAGCTCTGTCCTGGCAGATCTGGCACAAAGAAGAGGGAACATTCAGGAAATCCAGACTCGCCAGGACAACAAGGTTGTTACTGGATTTGTTCCTCTCACAGAAATGATGGGTTATTCAACTGTGCTTCGAACGCTAACCTCAGGCTCAGCTACTTTTGCCTTAGAACTATCTAATTATCAAGGCATGAATCCTCAGGATCAGAGTGCACTACTCAACCAGAGAACTGGCTTGGCCTAAGTGTTTTGGGTCCTGAAAATGAGAGGCATTCAGGAACACCTATCTACTTCGTTTTCAGTAAGAACCACTTTCACTGCTGTATTTGTTGGGTAAATGCATTCAAGTTTCAGTATAGAGAAGGAAATAAAAGATGGAACTTGAAGACTGACCGGCAGTGGAGCTGCCTTCTCTATCTTATGAGAACTATGCTTCAAATTATGAATGTATGTGAGTAAATGTTCTAATCAGTAGTAAATACAGTGCAAAGGTGTTTTTGTTTTTAACATCTCGCAAGGAAGATCCATTTTTCTTTACCTCCTGATGTAAAATAAGCTAAAGGTCCAGTCAATACAAAGATACCTTTTATTGTTAGAACAGTCAAAAGAAAAAAAAAAAAAAGATCAGGACCTTTGTCCACTGAGGTTTTAGGGACCTTTGGAATGCATGGCAACACAACAGAAACCCACAAAAAACGAAGTAGACAATATCATTTGTATTTTACCAGCTGAGTATTGTTACTATTACTATTGGTAGCATTATTGCTGTGGACTGCTATTCTTTTGTAGGCTCTTGTAGTTACAATGGAATAGAAGAGACAGTTCTTAGGAATGGAATATGTTTTTTCAAGATTAATCTAAAACAAAACTCACAGCCAGAGTGAATGCTGACTCATAGCGACCCTCTTGGACAAGTAGAGCTACCCCATAGGGTTTCCAGGAATACATATCTTTATGAAACCAGTCATATCCTTCTCCTGTGGAACAATTGGTGCATTTGAACTTCAATGTTTTGATAAATTGTCAAGAAACTTGTCCTGATGTGGCTCTGTAAGATCAGCAGTGGACTGCTAACCACTAGGTTAGTAACTAAACACACCAGTCACTCTTTGGAAACCCAATGTAGGGTTGCTATGAATCAGAACTGACTTGATGACACTTAACAGCAACAACCCCTGCCATAGGACCTTATTTGAGTGCCTTTCCAAATTAGCATATTTGAACCTTCCTGATTTTAGCTTCTGAACTCCATGGGGTTGACGGTCTAGTGATCCAGGCTCCACAATTTCTCATCAGCCGCTATTTCAGTCCACCAGCATATTGACAACTGCTACTGCCCCTTGGGCAATCTGCCTTACATTTTGTCCACATTATTTTCAGGTGGAGAATTACCCAAGATAAACTGATTTTTTTGTGTGCCCCTCAGACCCCTTGGAATCTTGATGTAGTGCTATAAGATAAGCACAGGATCGCTAACCAGAAGGTCAGTAATTCAAACCTATGAGCCACTCTTTAGAAACCCTATACAGGATCACTATGAGTCTGAACTCACTGGAAGACACTTAACAACAAAAACAACAACAGGGATAATAATGAATCCTGGTATGATGCTACATGTAGGATAAGCACTAGACTGCTAACCACCAAGTTCACTTTCTGCTCCCATAAAGATTTGCAACCTTGGAAACCCTATACAGGATTGTTATGAGTTGGAATCAACTAGATGACATTGGATTTTGTTCAGGTTTTGGTTTTAGGGCTAGTTAAATCCTACTTCCATTGCGTCAGTTCTGACTTACAGCTGCCCTATATAGGGTTTCCAAGATTGTAAATCTCTACAGGAACAGACAGCTTCATCTTTCTCCCTGGAAGCAGCTGGTGGGTTTGAACCACTGTGTGTTGCCAGGGTTCCTACTCAAGACTTCATATGACCTTTCTTACCCTTTACTCAGTCTTTGGAATCCCCTGGGTAGTGCAAATGGTTATTGAGCTTGACTAAGGAGCTCTGGTAGCATAGTGGTTACGAACCGGACTGTGAACCACAAGGTCAGCAATTCAAAACTTCCAGCGGTTCCACGGGAGAAAAATGAGGCTTTTTGCTCCCGTAAAGATTCACAGCCTCGGAAACCCTGTACAGGGTCGCTATGAGTCGGAACAAACTCCACAGCACATAACCACCACCACAAAGGAGCTGTGGTGCATAACGGATTATGATCTGGGCTGGTAACCTCAAGGTCAGTAGTTCCAACTTGCCAGCTGCTCTGAGGAAGAAAATGGGGCCTTCTGCTCTTGTAAAGATTTACCATCTCAGAAACCTTATACAGGATCCAGATGAGATGGAACTGACTCAGTGGCATACAACCAACCAACAGCCAACAGTAACAGAAAGGTTTAAAGTTCATGTTCACCCAGAGGGAATCTGCTTCCAAAAATTTAGCATTTGAAAGCTCTATGGACAGTGTAGGGGCATCCATGAGTTGAATTCAACATGAGGGCATCATGTCACTCTGGCCTGGAGTGGAGGAGTAATGGCACAACCACCCGGTAACAAGTGGCACAGTTTTGAGAAAGAGCAAGAAACTAGTCTAAAACATTCAAAGCATTGTTAGGGCAGCAACTGTAGTTGATACAGTCATTGTAGTTGGAGACAAAGGTATTGAATATACTCGGAGAAAAATGTCATAGATTTCTGAAATTAAAATTCTAAAAAGAGTCATAAGGAAAATGAGCTAAAGGTGACCCAGTGCTACAATGATAAATTAATATCACACCTGATTAGATGTTGGCTCAATGACAGAATGTTTTCTTATAGTAATGCCAAATTCAATACAGGTGTTCAGTTAAATTTGAATGTCCGATAAATGATGCATTTAAAAAATATATATAAAATATTGCATGAATGTACTTATACTGAAAAAATATATTCACTGTTTAGCTTAAATTCAAAATAAACTGGATATCATATTTGTTATTATTGTTGTTAATTCTGACAACTCCACTTGACTGAAATTGTCAAGCATTGGGAGGTGGTTGGACTAGATTTATTTAAATAATGTATTATTTTTGCTTTCACAAAACTTGCAAATATTTTTCACTGTGAGAGATTCCACAAAACAGATTTTAAAGGATTATATTAGGAAGATAAATGGTGAGCTCAATTACACATAAAATGAAGAAAGTCACCACAAATGGTGTTAGCCGTACACATGTTAGAGAAGGAAAGCATTCAATTTGAGGAGTAGCTTATCAATTCTCAAGCTTTTCTGAAGAGAACAAGAGACCCTCAAGGTAAATTGAAACACTGAAGCCAAAGTTGTAGCAAAAGAGAATGCTTTTTTAAGGCAGGAACTTTCAAAAGTTAAGGAAAACAAGCTAAACTATATTGCTTCTCACTATCAACACTTGTAGTCCTGGTTAGGCCCTGTAGGACCACAGGTTGGTTTGAATTGTAAGGTCTTTGGTTCAAAATCACCAGGCACTCCACAGGGTTGCTATGAGTCAGAACTGACTTGATGGCTCTTAACAACAACAACAACAAAACATTAATCCAAAGGAGGCCTGGTAGTGCTATTCCTTAAACATTGGGACGATAATTGCAGGGTCAACAATTCAAACCCACCAGTCACTCCAAGGGAGACAGATGAGGCTGTCTGTTACCATAGAGATTTGCAGTCTTGGAAACCCTCTATAAGGCCACTATAAATCGCCTACATTTTCTACTGGATGGAAGCAAGATGGAGGGCTAGGACACTGTTTGCTTTGCAGACTCAGGCATTCCAAATGAGGGCGTTTGTAAATCCATGCAGGAGGAAGAGGACCTGGGTAGCTCCTCTGTTAATCTTCTTTCTTCACTTCAGACTTTAGTGTTTATCTGCCTAATTCTTATTTCTCACATTATTTAACATTCAAGAAAGTATTAATTGGGATGTTATTCTTTGGTGTTTATCAGTAAAACCCACAATAATCCCGATTTTACAGTTCAAAAAACTGAACCTAAGGTTTATTTTATGCTTTAGATTGGTATATAGTGAAGCTTGAACTTGTAATTTTCCCATTATGGTATGCAATATATCAAATAAAAGCTTTAATTCAAAGGTATAAGTT
>NW_006408558.1:646263-653029 GCF_000296735.1 Chrysochloris asiatica
GTGGCAACAATTGTGAAGTTGGCCCAGGATCGGGCAGTGTTTCATTCTGTTGTGCATAGGGTTGCTATAAGTTGGTACTGACTCGATGGCACCTAACAAAAACAACAACAAAGTTTTAAGTAGTAAGAACTAAAAAAATCTTTGATTGACTAACTAATCAATTAATTAATTTAGGGACAGCCTAGCACCAGTTTAGTTTTGAATTTTGAATTTCCTTTCAGATTCTACTTGTTGTTATGTGCTGGTTGCTTCTGACTCATAACGACCAGTCTAGGGTTTCTAAGGAGTGACTGGTTAGTTTGAGCTACCTACTTTGCAATTAGCAGTTCAGTGCTTACCCTACAGCCCCACTCTAGGACTCCAGAGACTACTTATCTCTCCTAAAAATATTTTGCTAAAGAATGAACAAAAACTGAAATTGTAAAGATATCATTTGTCCCAATATATCTAATTTAGAACAATTTTTACAAAATAAAAATATGATTTTTATAACTATTCTAAATTTAATTGGAACAAGACCCAAGTAAGAGTAATTAGGAAATTTTAAAAACTAAAATGGAAATTTGCTATAATCACTGTTAAAAATGCATATTAAAAGAATAGTCAAATCAGCATGGTATCAGTACAAGATACAGAATTATCATCCCAGAAATAAACATGAACAATAAAACATATATTTCTTTAGTTGAAAATGTTTAAATGTACAGGATGTTTTTGAATAAATTTTTGAAAAAAATCATACTATTTTTACCTAATATGGTACCACTGAATACATGGTACAAAAGTGGATTATAGTTAACTTAGTTACTATTTAGAGGAAAATTTGGAATCATATTTCTTAGGAGATGGCAATATTAATTAAAAATAGATGGTTAAACATAAAATTAAATCAAAATGAAAATAAAGAAAATTTCAGCGACTATATATGTTTCTCTATTAAGGAAGACATGGTAGCATCATGAATTATGAGCTGGGATGCTAAGCATAATGTCAGTGGTTTGAATGTACCAGTTGCTCTGCAGTAGAAAGATGAGGCTTTCTGCTCCTGTAAAGATTTACAGCTTCCGAAACCCTAAGGAGCTCTGGTAGCGTAGTAGTTATAAGCAGGGCTGCCAACTGCAAGGTCAGCAGTTTGAAACTACCAGTGGTTCTGCGGGAGAAAGATGAGGTGTTCTGTTCCTGTAAAGATTTACAGCCTTGGAAACCCTGTTCTGGGTCGCTATGAGTCAGAACCAACTCCACAGCACACAACAACAACAAAAATGGGGCAGAACCAAATACATGAAGCACAAACACCACCACCGTAAATGAACAGTAGTCTAAAAATAATATCACTGAAAGAATCATGAAGTAAAAAATGATTTGACTATATTGAAATTGAAAATATTTAAATATAAAAATGCGCAAAATGAATAGACTATAAACAGAAAATTTTTGTGTCAAACAAAATATACAGGATAAATATCTTTAATCTTTGGAAAACTCATATGAATTGGTAAAAATATACTAAGATTTCAATAGCAAATTGTCTAAAATATGAATAATTATAAGAGAGGAAATTCAAATGGCAAAATAGTATAAAATTTCAGATCAACAAATTATACACTACATAGCAGAATATATGGTTTTTCTTTGACCTTTAAAGTAAATTGGATAATAATGATCATGCTCATAGATAGTACTGTGACATAGATGTTTCATTTCCTAATAAGAACAACTGAATATTCTGGAATACCCATTCTTTGTAATGTTATCCATACCTTGTCATGACCCACTCAGTCAAAAGACTTTCCATAGTCAATACAGAACAAGTAAACACCTTCCTGGTATTTTCTACTTATAGCCAAGATCCATCTGACATCAGCAATTATATTGCTAGTTCCTCATTCTGTAGACACTTGAAATGTCTACATATGAAACGTAGACATTTCATATAAAGTTGATGTTACTCGTAAATATTTCAATGTGTCTATAAAGTGATTTGACTATATACATTAAAAGCATTTGAACTATTTCTGCCTTAGACACAATAATTCTATGGATAGGAATTTACTCTGAGACACCTCCACTTGCCTGTCAGTTTGTCATACTGTGGTGGCTGTGATGCTGGAAACGGTGTCATCAGTATTTTAAATGCCAGCAGAGTCACTGATGGTGGACAGGTTTCAGAGGAGATTCTAGACAAAGACAGACTAGGAAGAATGAGAGGCAACCTATTTCTGAATGTTTAGCCACTAAAAACCTTATGAATAGCAGTGAGATGTGGTCATACGTAGGGGACTAAGATGAACCCACCAAGTTGAATGGTACTCAAAATATGACTGAAGAAGAGTTGCTTCCTCAAAGTAGAGTTGACCTTGACGATGTAAATAGAATAAAGCTTTCAGGACATTCATTTGCTGATGTGGCACAATTCAAAATGAGAAGAAACAACTAGCTGTAAACATCCATTAATAAATAGAACATGGAACATATGAAGTATGAATCTAGGAAAATTGGAAGTGGTCAAAAATGAAATAGATGGGTGTTGGCTATTTTGAATCAGACAATCATATGATTTACTCTGCTGTGTAAATCATATTATTTTGTCTGTGAAGCAACAAAATGGCGTCACATTCAATTTAAAAATAACATTTAAACATCTATTTTGAATACAATGCTGTCTGTGATAGGATAATATCCATATGCCTACAAGGAAGACAAATTAATATGACAATTATTCAAATTTATACATCATCCACTAAAGTCAGTGAGGGTGAAATTAAAGAATTATACCAACTTCTTTAGTCTGAAATTGATCAAACATGCAATCAAGATGAATCAATACTTACTAGTGATTAGAATGCAAATATTGAGGGTAAAGTGGAAGGAACAGTATTGTAAAACATAAATAACCTAGTAGATATAAATGATGCTGGAGACCACATGAAAGACCTTAGAAGAATGAATGCATTTGATCAGGAGGGACAAGTCCAAGGAGCAACTGGTGGGTTAGTACTCCTTCTTCATGCTAGAGTACATCTAATTTCCTCTTTGTACTACCTGGTAATATATACATTTATCTTCACATTTTCTTATTCACTTTTCAAGTAATAGACAATATCCAAATGTGAAAGTTACTTTATATTTTTTAATTCAATAGACAATAAAACTAACATTTAGAAACTTGCTTATGGCTACTCATTTGGTAAGTAAAGGACACAGGTTTTAAGAACATAACCAAGTTCAATCTTTGTGTTCAAATGTGCTAAAGCATTCTTGATTGAGTTAGTGAACTGACAAAAAGGGAACATACTTGCATTTATGTGATCACTACCTACAGTCCGAGGTAAAATACAGTTTAGTACAGTGGTTCTCAAAGTATGGTCCAACAACACCTGGGAGTTCCCAAGACTCTTTCAGGAGTCTATGAGGTAGAACTATTTTCCTAACAACTCTAAGACATTATTGCCTTCTCCACTCCCATTATCTTGTAAGTATCCTGTGGAGTTTTCCAGTTGCAAACCGCAAGGTCAGCAGTTCGAAACTTCCAGCTGTTCCATGGGAGAAAGATGAGGCTTTCTGCTCTCGTAAAGATTTACAACATCGGAAATTCTGTACAGGGTTGCTATGAGTCAGAACCGACTTCACAGCACATAACCACCACCACCATATGATATATGGTATTACAATAGATTGTACAAACAGATATGAGGGCCCAACTGTCTTGTTTTACACCAGACATTAAAGAGAATTGTAAAAATGTAAACTAATGTTTTGTATTGCTATTTTTAAATAAATGAGTACGTAAATATTTTTAAAGCATTTTAATCTTGAATACTACATATATTGATGCAGTTTATGTGAGCCAAAGGTCCTAAGAGACTTGGATAGTTTGTAAGAGTGTGATGGTGTTCTGAGATTAAACATTTGAGAACTGTTGGCATAGAAAGCTATTCATAGGAGAAAACAGGAGCATTTTGATGGCCCTGGCATAGGCCGACAGGCTTGGAATGACTCCTTTGGCCTTACTCTTGTCACCTTCTGACTGAGAGGATCCTGCTCCCTTGTCTGTCTGACTAATGACACATCCAATCCAATTCCATTCTCCATGAATTTCTAGCCCTTCCTGTACACCAGGTGCTGAGATAACAAAAATGAATAAGAAGTTATTCCATCTCTACTTAGCAAAAATCTACAGAACATACATATCAGATGTCATTGTTTATTTGACCAGGAAAACGTCTTTTTCCTCATTATTATAATGCTCTCCACTTTCCAGAGGTGGAAATTGTATTTTTTCAGGACAGTTAATTCCAACTGTTTTAGTCACTTTTTGTCTGCTGCAGGTCAGCACATTTCAGAAGTGGCAAAGCAGCAGTTTTTCATCTGTCTATATCATTGCTTACTCTGAGCCAGGAGCCCCAGGAAAGTATAAACATATCTAGATAACCAGCTGCTCCAAAGGAAAATGAGTTGGAGATGTGTGCATGCTGTCCACTTCAGAGTTGTGGTCTTGGTTGGTAGGAGACCCGGAATTTTCTCCTCTCTGTGTCTGGCACCTGTCCTGGGTTTCTCCTTTCATTTTTCATTTATTCTTTCTTCCTGTCTTTATCTAGGTAGAAAGTGTTTTATGTTTTCTACCTCCACTTTCATTTT
Organism: Chrysochloris asiatica; assembly: GCF_000296735.1. Classification (NCBI taxonomy): domain Eukaryota; kingdom Metazoa; phylum Chordata; class Mammalia; order Afrosoricida; family Chrysochloridae; genus Chrysochloris; species Chrysochloris asiatica. The sequence goes on from NW_006408558.1 coordinate 650,902, forward strand.
TACTTCTTCTTTTTATTTTATTTTATTTCCTAACCACTGCTGTTTCTTTCTTTTTTATTTTTCTCTATTGGCTTTTCTTTATTAGTTCTTGATGCATTTCCCTTTTATTCATCCCACTCCTTAATTGTGTTTAGTTATTTTCCTTTCATTTTATTTTCTTTCTTATTTTTTTCCATTCATGGTTTACACTTATTTGTTCCTCTCATTCTTTTCTATATTTTGTTTTTCAGTTATTGCCTGCTTTTTATCCCCTTTACTATTTTTTTCCTATTGTTTGTTTGTTTTTTATTTTGCTTTTCTTCTCTCTTGTCTGTGTGTTTCCTCTTTTTGCCTTATCTGGCAGGTTACAACAACAAGGTCCATAAAGCCCAGCCACAACTGTAGCTTCTACAGCTGCACCCATTGGGCAAGAGCCAATACATCTGATAATGACAATAACCAACACCAGCCAAATCCATACTAAACTGAGGCACATGAATGGTTACCAGAGAATCATGAACACCCATCCATCCCATAATCACACCCACCAAGAGACAATTGGAGAGTGCCTAACATTAACCTACTTACAATCATAAATTTAATGCAAATACACCAACAATTTCTCCAAGGCAATAGACCATCTCAATTCTCATGAAGAAACAAGACAGAGTAGCTCAAACAAGTCACCAAGAAGCAGAGCTAGAAAATCTTTTTTTAGGAACCAAAAGCATTGGGACTACCTGAAAAGAATTCAAGAAAATGATATTTAGGAGTATCCAAAGATTGACAGAAAGGTTGAGGAAAACAAGGAAGAATTCAGGTAAATACCACAGGAACAAAAAAAAAATAGATAAAGAATTGGAGACAATACAAAACCTGCAAATAGAAATCTAGAAGATTAATACTAAGATTTAAGAAATGGGCAATACATTAAAAGGGCAAAGGAGTAAATTTCAACCAACGGAAATCAAAATTAGTGAGTTTGAAGTTATTTCTCTCAATCCTATTAAGCTAGCAGAACAATCAGGAAAAAGAATTAAAAGATCTAAAGAAAGCCTGAGATAAGCATTCAAGAAGCTGAATGAACCCAAAAAGGTTAAGCGCCAAAAGAAAATCACCAAGAAAATCATAATCACACTCTTTAAAATCAAAGACAAGGAAAGAATCCTGAAAGTAGCTCAGGAAAAATGAAAAGTTACCTACAAAGGACAACCAATAAGATTAAGCTCTGATTTCTCAGCAGAAACCATGCAGTCAAGAAGACAATAGGATGACATATACAAAACTGAAAGATAAAAATTGTCAACCAAGAATCATATACCCAGTAAAACTGTCCCTCAAATACAGCATTGAAATTAGAACATTTCCAGATAAACAGAAATTAGGGAATTTGTAATAACCAGGTCAACTTCACAAAAAATACTAAAGAGAGTCCTTTGAACTGAGAAACAAGAACAACAGACAAAAACCTGAAATTGACATACGGAACAACACCACCCAGAATTCAATCCAGATACAGAAGTATCCAAGGAGACTTGGTATGCAAAGCAGATAAGCACTGGAATGCTAATTGAAAGATCAGTGGTTCAAACCTACCAGCCTCTTCTTGGAAACCCTATACAGACTCACTATAAGTTGTAATCAACTTGATGACACTTAACAACAATAACAGCATAGAAGTATCAAAAGTAAAACAAACCTACAAGACTGAAAATAGGGAACCAGAAATATCAATTGATAACAAAGACAACTATAAAGCAAAAAGAAGGAAAAGTGTAGTTTTCTTTCTACATGGCGAAAAAGTGTTTGTTCATGTGCCATGCCCTCTTTTATTGGGTTGTCTGCCTTTTTTCTGTAATGGATTTGTAGTTTTCTGTAATTTTTAGATATTAGTCCCTTATATGATATGTTGTTGCAAACAATTTTTTCCCAGTCTTTTGGTTCCCTTTTCACTCTTTTGGTGAAATCTTTTGATGGACATAGGTGTCTAATTTTTAGGAGGTCCTAGTCATCTATTTTGTCTTCTGTTTGTGTGTTTTTAGTAAAGTTTGATGCTGTCCATATATTAGAGTCCCTCAGTTTGTCCCTACTTTTTGTTAATGATCTTTATAGTACTAGGTTATACATTTAGGTCTCTAATTCATGCTAA
>NW_006408558.1:653754-661254 GCF_000296735.1 Chrysochloris asiatica
AAAAATCAAATAATGGGGAAAAAATATCAAACTAATAGCAATAGAAAATGAGCAGAAATGGTATTATTAATTTCTGGTAAAATAGACTTTAAGGCAAAAGCCAAAATATGAGACACAGAAGAACATTATCTCATGATTGAAGGGTCAACTGAACCAGAGACCATTACCATAATAAATATCTATGTTTCCCATGCAAGAGTCTCAGAATACATAAATCAATCTCTAGCAGAATTAAAGAAAGAAATAGACAGCTCTTCACCAATGGTAGGACATTTTAATATACCACTTTCAATGAGGTCAGACAAAAAGAGAGAAATTCAACAAAGGCAGAATAACTAAACAATATAATCAACCAACTTGACCTCATAGACTTATACAGAACACTAAACCCAACAACAGCACAATACACATCCTCTTCCAATGCATATAGAACATTCTTCAGAATAGACCATATGTTAGGTCACAAAGCAAACCACAATACATTTTAAAACAATGAAAAACTCCAAAGCATTCAAAGATCACAATGCAATAAAATTAGAAATCAGCAATAGGAAGATCAAGGGGAAAAATCAAATACACGTAAATTTAATAACACACTGCTTAAAAGTTACTGGGTAATTAAGCAAATAAAAAATGAATTAAAAAATATCTTTAAGTCAAATGAGAACAAAACCCAACATACAAAAACCTTTGGGACACAATAAAGGAATGCTGAGGGGAAAATTTATCGCAATAAATGCACACATTAACACAACATCTCCAACATTTAGATAAAGAAGAACAATGTACACCTACAGCCACCAAAGAAAAGAAATAATAAAGATTAAATCAGAAATAAATGAAATAGAAAACAGAAAAATAATGGAAAGAATCAACAAGACAAGAAGTTGGTTCTTTGAAACAATTAATTAAATTGACAAACCACTTGCACATCTAACAAAGAAAAAAAAAGGAGAAGATGCAAATAATGTGCATAAGAAACACTATAGGTGATGTCATAACAGAACCAATGGAAATAAAAAGGATAATAACAGTATACTATAAAGAACTGTATTCTAAGTCACTTGAAAACCTAGAAGAAATGGGCACACTTTTAGAAAAACATAGCTTACAAACCTAACACACAATGAAGTAGAAAACTTGAAGAGACCCATGACCAAAGAAGAAATCAATTAAATCATTTAAAAAAAAAACTCCCCCTAAAATTAAGTCTGGGCTCAGATGACTTTACTGGTAACTTGTACCCCTTTGAGAGAAAAGATGACACCGTTTCTACTCACATTAGTCCAGAATATAGAAAATGATTGAAAACTCCTGAATGTATATTATGTAGAGCGAGCGCAACACTCATAACAAAACCAGTCAAAGGCATCACTAAAAAAGAAAAGTATGGACCCATATCCCTCATGAACATAGATGCAAAAATTCTCAATAAAATCCTGGCTAACAGAATTCTACAACATGTCAAACAAAACAAAACAAAAAAATCATGACCAAGTGAGATTCATACTAGGGATGTAAATGTGGTTCAATATTAGGAAAACCATTAATGCAATCCACTACACACATAAAACAAAGAGAAAGAATCACATGATTATGTCAATTGATCCAGAAAAGACATTTGACAAAATCCAGCATCCATTCCTCATAAAAAAATAAACCATTCAGCAAATAGGAATAGAAGGGAAATTCCTCAATATAAACTCTTCTTTTGTTATGGGTCTGCTCAAGTTGAACAATTTTGAATTTCTTTTTTCATATTTTCTCCCACTCTATCCTGGACCTTCTAATGTGATCCCTTGGTAGTGGCTAGTTCTTCTGGTCTCAGAGTAGTGGGGACTGATGTTCACAGACTCCCTTAGTCCACTGGACTAGTTGATTCCATTTTCATCTCTCTTCTTTCTTCCACACATGGAGAGACTAGGAGTTGCACCTTAGATGGCTGCTCGTGATCTTTTAAGATCCCAGTCTATACTCACCAAAGTAGGATGTAGAACATTGTCTCTATGGACTATGTAATGCTCAATAGTTTTTGAAGTAGATTGTCAGGTCTTTCTTCCAAGTTGCCCCTGGGTGGCCTTGAATCTCCAGCTTTTTGGTTAGCAGTGAAAGTATATTAACCATTTGTACTATGCAGAACTAATGTGGCCCTCATTTTATGGTCCTGGGATTGTGGATAGCATTGTAAAATAGAATGATACCAGAGCTGCCGGGGACGGGCCTCGACATAGGAACTTGGTTCACGAGGAGGGGATACCTGGCGGCGATAGGGATAGCAAAAGAGACACAGAGACGCAAAGAGAGAGACAAAGAGACTCCCTGAAACCAGGGTGGATGCTGGACTGGCATCAGGCAGATCCTGGGTTGCAAACATCTCAGCCACGAAGGCCGTAATATCCTGCATAGTAAACATCTTGGCTAAACAGGCAGTATGGTTGCAATGCTGGAATGAGCCCCCTGCATACTGTAAAGTACGCCTTGCCAGTCGTAATGCACCTGGATTAGTTCTGCACCTTCATTTTATTTAGGGGAGGTACTTTACACAAAGCTAGGAGGGACTAAGACAAGGTACAGCTGTCAATCTTACTTTTCCAGACATTCCGGCAGCTTTACATCGTACTTTGCAGGTTCGAATCTCACCACCGCAACTTGGTTTCTCAAGCTTAATTAACATACCTTTTAGCACCTAGCCTCAAATGGGGGGAAGAAAGGGAGGATTGGGAGGATTCCCATTGTGGTGGCTGCCCAGCCCAGGTTCTTCAGGAAAAGAGGCATCTGGGTGAATGGGCTGCCCCTGGAAATGCTTTAGAGTGGGCATTCCTGTTGTCCTTGGAACAGAGACCAGGGAGCCACCCAATTTACTTTGCATGAATTCTCTGAGAGAAAAACTTTGCCTGTTTGGAATTTTACAGTCTTGGCTTTTAGGAAAATACTACATTTATCTGTGGATATCAAGGGCTCCATGCCTGCAATTAATAAAACATAACTGGATACTAAGATGAAAAACAATTTACTATGCCTGCCAGATAGCCAGAATCTGCTCCTCAGAGCCTGCAGCCTGCAACACTCGGGCCCTGTGGGCCTCGAACTTCTGACCAGGTTTACATGGTCTGAAACACAGAGCAAGATCACACCCGGCTGGTTTTCACTGAAGCAGCTAATTTCTGGGCAAGTACATGCTGCATATTTGTCAACATGGGTGGGAACCGACTTGACGGTTTAACTATCATTTGATTTTCAAAACAACCTATGAGATCAGTTAGCAACAATGCTTTCTTTACCTCAATGTTCCACTTGATGCCATAGAAAGAAGATGGGGCCCAGAGGTTAGAAACCTTAGTTAAAGACCCATGTCCATTATATGCTAGTAGCATGACCTTAGGCAATTCACTCAATCTTTGGGCTTTCTCTTTCCTTTATTCTCAGAAGTCAAATTGAGATAATAGTTTCTACTTCATAGACCAATTATGAGCTGCTTTAAAAATATTTGCAATAATTTCTATATTCCAAAACATTTATTTAAAAAAAAAGTTTAAAGTCGTATTATTGGTACTTAAGGATTTTGACTCAGCCACTGTTATTACCGTAACTTTACATGAGCTTGCTCTGGCAGTGAACATTAACAAGTGTCATCATTCCTCTGTGGAGCTCAAGTGGACTCAGACATTTAAAACTTAAGTTTATGATTTTCACAAATCTCCTTAAGATGTTCATCAATATAAAAAACTCACTTTTGTGTGTGGTTCACCACTTAATGAAGGACGATACAAAAGGGATAGAGTATGAAGTTCTTACTACCAGGAGTTGACTACATTAGGCTTATCCCTTCCCATTACTGTTGTTAGCTGCCATCTAGCTGTACTCTGACTTATGATTAGCTCCTGCATGAAGGGATGAAATGTGCCTAGTCCTCCACCATCCCCACAACTGCTTGGGGATTAAATTATTTTGATCCATATGGTTTCCATTGACTGTTTCTTTGGAAGTAAATTGCCTGTTCTTTCTTTTTCATCTAGAAGCTTTGCTGACACCTTCTAAGCACCATCTCTCTTAATGGATGGGTGGTGACTGAACCTGAGGTGCACTGGCTGGAAACTGAACCTGGTTCCCTCACATGGAAAGTGAGACTTCTACCACTGAATCAGCAATACCTCTTCTTTTTCTAATTAGGCTCCTTGTTTTTGAATCAGCTTTGCATGGTTTTTGTAATTTTATTTGCTTACAAACTGCTATAGCATAACAATTAAAAACATGAGTTTTAGAGCTCCGTGCAGCTGAGGTTGAGCTTCAATTTAGCTTTTTGGCAACTGTATGACCTTGGTCAAGTTGTGCAACTCAAGTGTATTCATTTCCCATTGTTCATAACAAGTTACCACACATTTAGCAATTTAGGACAACAAAGGGTCATTACCCTGCAAATCTGTGAGTCAGAGATACGTTTTGGTTCAGTTGGTTTCTCTGTTCTGGGCTTGGGAAGGCTGAAATCAAGAGCTGACTGGCACATCTCTTCTTGGGAAGTTCTGGGAAGAATCAGCTTCCAAGCTCATTCTGGTTCTTTGGAGAATCCAGTTCTCTATGATTGTATAATTGAGGTCCCTATTTCTTTTCTGACTGTGAGCTGGGGGCTGTCCTTAGCTGCTAGAGGCCTCTCTTTAATTCTTGCACATACGTGGGTTCTAACTGCCAGTCTTCCTGATAACAGATGGGTGCTTAACCATTGTGCCACCAGAGCTGCTTCTTTTTGTGTTTTAGTATACCAGAGCTTTCCACATTTACAGTTTAAGGAGAGTGTTCCTCAAAAACCATAAAAATGAAAGTATTGTTAGTGAATGAAAGAAGGAAGAAATAAGAAAAAGGGTTTTCATAAAAGAAAGAATACAAGCTGGACCAAGGTCCTGGTATGGCTGTGGGTTAATGCACTGGACTACAAAGTCAGTATGAACAGCAAGGTTGGTGGTTCAAACTCACCAGTCACTCCTCAGAAACCCTGTACAGGGTTGCTATTGGTTGCAATCAACTTGATGGTGCTTAACAACAACAACAACAACAATAAGATGGACCACTGATAGAGAACCAAACATACACTTTTTCCTCCCCTCTTCCCCCTACTCCACTCCCACCCCCAGTTTTCCTGGGTCTAATTTGGAACAGATTCACAGAGCAAGTCTCAGACCTGGGAACTTTTAGCTACTAAAATTGTCTATATCTAAAGAAAAATGTGAAGAGGAGAAGGGAGGGGTTAGGAGAGGAGGAAGACCAGGAATATCCTTTTGTCTTGCTGATGTAGCAACTTCGTAAATCACCTGGTAACTTCTTTCCCTTTTAGATTTAAAATGTCAATATATTAATTCTTGTAACAAAGGACAGATTAAATCAATGTTGACAGAGGTGAATCCAAAGGGAGCTAAGTTTTAAGCTGTAAATACTCTGTCTATAAAGAAATGAAGATCGATTTTTAAACCATCCCTGTGGCACCTATAATTTTTAAGATGGTAATTCAACATTCAGGCAAAGACCATGTTTACATCTAATTAAATCTTTCTTAGAGGAAATTTCCATAATTTTTTAATTAAATGAAGACTACTTAAAAATTGTAAATATATTTAACAAATAGATTTATACATGTTTCTTTAGATTATTCAGAAACAATGTAAATTATGCTGATGTGAGACCTTAAATGTAAATCTTAAATAAGATGATGCTATGGTGACTTGGGTGATAAATTATCACTGGTTTTGAACAAAGTATATTTCCAATAGGAATAGAGTGATTTGGGGAAACCAAAATCACAAGGCAATTGAAATCTTCAGTATTCTCTTTATTTGCTATTGCTTCTTCTCTAAATGTGCTTGGTGTCATGGACTTCTCAGAATGGGCCTGATCAAATCATTCTAGTCATTGTTAAATATGATGCAGTATCTTAAAGCACAGTTGCTTTTAAAGTAGACTACTCTGAACGATCTGCTTCCAAATTCTATTAAGTGTATGCAATGTTGACGCACTCACATATTGCTTTTAAAGTGAAATGTCTGTTCAAAGTGTTACCCATTCTTATTGCGGAGCCTTTCAGTTGTGGTTCCATATCACATGTGGTGCACGCCTCCATCCACTTACTATGCTATGTAGAACCACTGATGGAGCTTGAAGGGGCAAGCTTCTTATCTTTTATCTACATATTGTAAACATGCTGCTGTTGTTTTTAGTTGCTGTTGGTCTCCACATGTTGGTCCTTGAATAACGGCAACACCTGCACAATGGAATGAAAGACTGCCCATCCCTGTACCATGCCTATGATTGGTTGCAGATTAGATGGTTGTAGTCCATAGGTCATTGGCCAATTTTTGGAAATAAATTGTCAGACGTTTTTTCCCTAGGCTATCTTAGTCTGGAAGCTCCACATAAACCTGCTTTGCATCTTAGCAACACTCAAGCTTCCATTGGCAATTAGGTGGTGGCTACACATAAGGTGCATTGGCTGAGAGTTGAAGTTGAGTCTTCCACATGGGAAGCAAAAATTCCATCACAGGACCATCACTGTCTCTGATTAGAAACATATAGCACTGGAAAGGCATGTATTCAGTGCCCTATGAATGTTTGAGACCTATACAGTGTGACGTTCTTGTGGGGCATCTAAGAGGAACTATTTAGTAAGCAGTAGGATATTTGGGTCTGGAGCCCAAGCGGACGATTTGCACAAGAAGGACAGATTTTTGAGTAACCAACCAGTAGTGGGTACCTGAAGCTATGCTTGTGCCTGATTTTATCTAATGAGAGTAGTTATGATGGAAAAGTTCAAAGAGAAGAATGAATCCTAAGGATTTGAAACTGTAAGGATGGGCACAGCAAGCTAGATTTGCAAAACTGACTGAGTAGGGAGGCCAACAGGTAAGGAAGGAAAGTAAGATAATATAGTGTCGTGGAAGTGCTGGGAAGAGATCACATAAGAAATAAAGGAATTCTCATACGTACCAGGTACTATAGCTAAGTAAAAAAAAGACACTATTATTTATTACATTTATCCACAGAAGTTGCATGTTATTGAGTGTGTATGTGTGTTGCACAGAGAGAGAGGTATCTAGACAAAAGCAGTTGAAGTAAATTGATGAGATAAAAGCCATATTGTCATTGTGCTGGCAGTTCTGTAGGATAAACATTGACCTCAGGTTCAAACCCACTAGATGCTCCATGGGGAAAATATGAGACTGTCGGCTATCATAAAGATTTACAGTCTCAAAAACCCTATGAGTCAGAACCAACTTGATGGTAGTAGGTTTGAGTTAAGAACTTAATGATAGGTGAAGAGAAGAGCCACAACTCGTCTGCCTGTTTGTCACACTGTGATGACATGTGTGTTACTGTGATGCTAGAAACTATGCCACCAGTGTTTTAAAACGACAACAGGGCATACCTACAGTGGACAGGTTTCTGCTGAGCCTCAAGACAGATGGATTAGGAAGAAGGAGCAGCAGATTACTTGTGAGTCTTTAGCTCCTGAAAATC
>NW_006408558.1:662746-670369 GCF_000296735.1 Chrysochloris asiatica
GTCCTGGTTAAAGTGGTAGCCCAAATATAAAGGTCTAGATGGAGAAAAAAAGACTAATATAGGAAGAGAACCAAGGGTTAAATAACCTGTGGATTATGATGGAAGTGTGGGTCTCTTCCAAGAACCTAAACAAGAGTGGGTAGTAATAGTAGTGATCAATGATTGAAATCTGTAACTATATAATTTCAAAAGTACATGAGATCTTTTCTGTTGTTGTTGGTAAGTGCTGTTGAGCCAATTCCAACTCATATTGACCCTGTCTAGGGTTTCTGAGACTTATAATTCTTTGCAGGAGAAGAAAGTTCTTCTCTTTCTCCCAAAGCACAAATGGTGGACTCAAACTGCTGACCTTGCAGTTTGCAGTCCAGTGCCTTTTCTATGGAGCTTTGGGGAAAAAAATGGTTGAAATGGAGTAGTTGAATTTCCAGTCTTGGAGAATGTGTGGTCAAAGAACCAATTAGTTAGAATATTGTCCTTGTCTATTGTCCATGTTAAGTTCCCCAGGATGATGGAGGGACTCTTGGGGGAAGATGATGAGTTTCCTGCTAATGTCATAAACAAAAAGGTGGGCTGAAGTTGTGAGGAATAAAATATGTTATCATGAAGAGTGTGGGGCATGGGAAGGTTTTTGGATTTTATATAGAAGACCTGGATTTAGTTCCTAGTCAATGTACCTCAGGCATAGTTACTATCTGTTGTGTCAGTGGAGGTTTGCTTGTTACTATGACGCAGAAGCATTTTCACCGAGCTTCCAGACAAAAAAAGAAATAGGGAGCTAGGTTTGGTGATCTATTTCTAAAATTTATCCAATGAAAACTCAGTGGTTCACAATGTATCTTGGGAATGCCACAGGACAGGGCAGGGCTGTGCTTGACTCATATGAGTTCAGGTCTGATTTTGACAGTTGCACTGTAGGATCAGCACTGGTCTTCAAACCACGAGGTCATCAGTTCAAACTCACAAGCTGCTCCTCAGAAACCCTATACAGGGTTATTATGAGTCAGAACTGACTCGACAACACTTAACAACAAATAACAGTGGAGTCCTTTGGTGGCACCATAAACTAAGCTGTTGGGAGCAACTGAGTTGATGGTCTACTGCCTGGGAACAGTTTAACCAAGGGTTACTGCTGACCTCTTGATTATCAGAAAAGCATGTGGACCAGCAAAGAATTGTGGACCATGAAAGGTGCTCCTTGTCAGCTGTGGTTCACGACATCAGACTACACCCAGGCTTAGCTGCACCTTGAGTCTGCAAAGCGGGCTCAAGGGAAAAAGAACCTGCAAAGCAGGTCCTTGTACACAGCAATGACTTTTAACTCAGTCTGCACAAACATTTAGCTGCTCTAATCTGTGTTTTGGCTAGCTCCTACAAGTTACAGTTTTTCTGATAAAGTTCTGCTTACTGCAGGCACTGTGAGTATAACATGTTCTTGTACTCCTTACCCTGCCCTAAGCACCTCCCCTTGAGATGTGTATAAAATAAACTTGCTGCACTGGTCTGTGTCACAGTATCTCCATCAGAGTGCTGTGTCCCACCTGGTCCTAACCTTACTGATTTTATTTGTGTATTGTGTCTTCCTTTTATTTCTAATCTCCCATCACCCCTACTTGGGTTTAATCTCTCCATGCAGTTTCAGAGTATAGCCGATTGTCAGATGCGGCACTAAGCAATGGATTGCTAACCACAAGCTCAGCAATCCCAACCAGCAACTCCTTGGAAACCTAAATAGGGTTCCTATGAGTTGAAACTGACTGGAAGGCACTTAACAACAACAGCAACGATAGTAAAGTGACGAGTCTTTAAGGAAAAGTGGTTTTACATGGTTGGAAAATCTTTACTGATGAAAAGAAAGATACTGAACAGGAGGTGCGGAGATATAGTGAGAATAAGACATCCATTTGGGAGCAAAGCCAGATCTCATTATGGAAAGGAAATAGAAAGACTATTCAGTGAAACGATTGAAGTAATGGGGAATGTATTTACCACAGAATGAGAGTGTCACCAGGTTCAGTACAAAGTTTGAGAGCAGAGCATTGGTATGAGAGTAAATTAGAACGGGAAAAGACAGAACTAGATTAGGATGACAGGAAGGGAGCCTGAAAGGTCTTAGACTTTTGTGATAATAATAGATAGGAAGAAGGGTGGATTTATTTCCACTTGAGTTTTCAAATGAGTAAGATTTGCCTAATTTTCTTGAGGCCATTATATACTATGTTGCTGTTGTTGTTGTGTGCCGTGGAGCCAGTTCCGACTCATAATGACCCTGTACAGGGTTTCCGAGGCTGTAAATCTTTGAAGGAGCAGAAAGCCTCATCTTTCTCCCACGAAACAGCTGGTAGTTTCGAACTGCTGACATCGCAAGTCGCAGCCCGATTCATAAACACTACACTACCAGAGCATAATATAAGACACTGTTATATAAACGAATGTACATTAAAACCAAATTATCACTCTGCCCATCTTTTCCCCAATCCCTGTAGGGACTGTGAATGGTCATACAATAAATTCATCTTATGATATTTTTTTCAGGATATTAAGAAACAGTGAAATTTTTTTCAAGAAATAGAAAAAGCGAATTAACAGTAGTGGATGCTTCCTTTAAGGAATGTTTGAGCTGAGCCTGCATTGATAGGGTGTTGGTATTTATTTTGTTACTAAAGTTTAAATGAACCAAAACCACAATGAAATATCATTTTGGACATTGCTGGTCTCTAGTTATTTGTACATTTTATATCTTCCTTTGTAAAATCTCCTATATTGTATAGTGCCTTTGTATCTGAAATATCGTTTGGTAGAAATTTAGAGTTCGTAGAATGATTTGTACATTTATTATTTTACTTTTATGGAAAAGAATCCAGTCCAAACATTAGTCCACTTTTCACTTGGAAAAATTCAATGTTTTGTTAAATGTCACATATATGCCTGGTGAAACCAAGACTGTTCTTGTTGCTGTTGTTATGTGACATCAGGTCAGTTTTGACTCATAGGGAGCCTGTATAGGATTTCCAAGAAGTGGCTGGTGAGCTTGAACCACCCACCTTGTGGTTCAAACTAACTCTGCAGTCCAGTGCATTAACCCAGAGCACCACACACCAGGACTCCAAGCCAAGACTGAAATCCAGATATTCCAACTTTGTATCTATGTTCTTTCCACCACATGTCACTTTCTATAAACTTTCTACAGAACAAATATTAATACAAAATGTAGTGAAAGTTAGTTTCTCTTTTGTCTCTTCATGACCAACTGACTCAGGAACTAGGTTGCCTCGGTTCAAATCCTGGCTCTGCCTCTTTCTATCTGTGTACCTTGGGCAAGTTACTCTGTCTCTTCATGTTTCCCATTGGTAAAATGAGGAGAATATTCCTTTTGTCATATACAGTTATTCTAAGGAGTAAATGAGTTAATATAAATGTAAGACAATACATGTTGCATTGTAAGCATTCAATATATATTAGCTATGGGATGGAACCACCTTGATGGCACTTAATAACAACAACAATTATTGTTGTTACAAGTCCCTGGGTGGTGCAAACAATTAACATGTGCAACTACTAATCAAAAGGTTGAAGGTTGGAATCCACCCAGAGGCTCCTCAGAGGAAAGTCTGGTGGTAATCAGCCACAAAAACCATAATCTGCCATAAAAACTTTGTGAAGCACAGTTCTACTCTGACACATGCAGGGTTTCCATGAGTCAGAGGTGACTTGATGGCAATTAGAATTTCTAGGTTATTATTGTTGTTACAGTTGTTATTTCTATAAAGAATATAAAGTGGTTTTTGGAGAATTTAGGTAAAACTTCCAACACATTTCCCTCTGTTGGATGGTTATTTGTTTCTTGAACCTCAAGTTAATTTGTTTATCTTTTACTTCCTTTATTTTGCTGGGGCAGAGACTAATAATCACCCAGCATTCCATTAGTTTATCCACATGTTGCACTCTCCTTGCAGTTAATTGAGCTATCTGATCAGGTGTTTCCAGTCGGTGAGAGGTGGACGTGAAGTCTTCATTTTCAGGACAAAACATAAAGACCTGCTGTGCAATCTAACTTTTATTTTCTTGCTTCAACTACTAAAGAAACTAGGGAATGAGGAGGGCATCACCATCTTAGATCTCTGAGTTATTATATAAAGGGGTGCTGTCCTTGAGGGTCAACTAGCCCTTCAGTAGACATTGTATGAGTGAGAAATAAATCATTGTTATGTTTAAGCCAATGGGATTTGAGACTGTTGGTTTCAACAGCATAATTTAACTTAATAAGACTCATACTCCTGGTGTGGCACTGTAGCATCAGCACTGGACCGCAAACCACATGGTCAGCAGTTCAAACTGATCAGTTGATCCTTGGAAACCCTATACGGGGTCACTAAGAGTAAGAACCAACTCTAAGGCACTTAACAACACCAACACTACACACCTCTGTTCTTGCTTGAGTCAAATTGAAAAAGAAAACAATTCTCTATTGATTCCAATTCAGGGGTGAAATATATATTTTTAACCATATATATTTATCTATAATTCATAGAACTTTCATGTGTTTTCAAGGAATGTTGTAGAATACCCTCCATGAATAGCCTTTGATAACATAAATGGTAGATTATTTTATGGGCAGTCTTTTCTAGAGGCAGAATTCAACCCTCTACTCTTCTGAGATTTCTAAAATTCAAAAGGAAAAGAGAAGCTTTACATTTTCATTGAGGAGCTTCAATCTTCCACTCAAGGTATCGGTAAGGGTACTCAAAGTGAATAACATAGTGATAATTGTTCATAGACGATGTCTGAAGATGACTTTGATGTTAAATAAGAAAGCCAAGCAATCACTGACTCTCAGAGCAGTAGTAGTTTTTACAAGTGTACTTAACAACAACAACAGCAAAATATGACATGCTTTTTCACTGTACAAAGGATCAGTCTGATAGGTCATAGTGGACGGCACCTGGCATCATTTAAAAGACAATTCTGATTTAAAGGTAGAGGCCATTAAACGTGTTCTTCTTTTGGTTTGCCTGATGTCTTTATTAAATTATCTGGTAGATTGGGCTTGCTTCTTATTTAATTAATTTAACCTATGTCATTCTTCCAGATGTCAACTTTTATTCTCCCTATTAATTGAATATTATAATTGCATGTTCTTAACTCTCAGCTGCTAATCAAAAGGTTGCAGATTTGAGTCTACCCAGAAGCCCCTTGGAAGAACAGCCTGCAGTTACTTCCAAGAAATCAATCACTGAAAAACCTGTGGGGCACAGTTCTACTCTGTTTCCATGAGTGTCAATGGTCTTGAGGACAACCAGTTTACTAGTTGAATTAGGAAGAATATCAATCACAGTAGACTACATGAAATTCCCCAAGGTGCTCTGCTTTCATCAAAACCAAACATTCCTAGGAGAATTCTACAGCCATAAGCATCCATGATTTTGTAATGCTCCCATTTCCATGACAGGAATCAGGCCATGCAAAACCACACAGAGAAAGCAAAGCAAAGATAGGGCTATTGAGAATTCATAGAAAGGATACTTTTTTCCTAAAAGTCACAGTTGCGTTTTCACAGTATTTCAGGGGGATGGGATAAAGGAAGAATGATCTATGTAGAAATAAGATGTAGGGTTAAATTTGTGTGAAAAAATGCACTAGTTATATTAGTGGTGATGGGACATTTTTGTAAAAATCCTCAGAGTTTCAAAGCAACGTTATTAATGTCTGCTGGCTGTTCTATATAAGCTTGTGAAATAAGGGGTCTAGTCGTTGTACCCAGGATGATTTGGGGTACTTTCTTCATTAAGGAGCTTTCATTATTGCTAAGTGACTTGAGTCCTTTCTTGAGATCTGAATAAAAGTAGATTTTAAATTTCTAAAAAACCAGACTAATTCTCTTGGGTAAACCACAGCTGCATAGATATGAGTGAATCTTTATTCTTGAGCTTAATAATTGAAGTTGGAGAAGCAAGTCCTTTTCATGATTTTCTCTAGCTAAATCTAAGAATGCTTATTAGCGACTTGAATGTGATTGTTCCCTTTATTTTATTTTATTTTTTTATTGAGCTATCAAAGAATTTTGCCAAAGGCTCCTCTATTTCCCTTGTTACTATTTTTTTTCCTCCTGAATTGTGGTGTAATTCAACTGGGTCCAGTGCTTTGTCAAATTGAATTGTTTTAATTGCCTTATTTGCAATGGGAAAATCTTTTAATATTTCATTTTGCCCCTCAAGAAATTATATTTCCAGTCATATGACATTTCTCTCTCCTTCATTTATGAATAAAAATATGAAGCTATATGCTTAAACCTTCAACTGTGTGTTTTATCATCCTCTCTTTTGGATCCTACTGTGTACATGCATACACACACACACACACACACACACTTCTCTTTTTCATCTGTCCCTCTCTCTCTTTCTCACTTTTTCTTCTCTTTATTCAATCCTCCCCTTTTCATACTTCTTTGGCTATCATTTTTCAATGATCCATATTTAAATATTATTCTCTTGTAGCTTTCTTTTTTTAAAAAATGTTTTATTGTGAATTATGTGATAGTTTACATGGGAGAACATTAGCTTTACATTCATCCTATCATATAGCATTTCGTTGCCATGGTTGTAATCTCCTCCATGCATCATCAACCAAAGAGTATACCCTACAAGCTTGTCCCCCGGTCAGCAACACACAGTCTGTCTTCCTCTGTGGGTGTAGAGACCCCAGCTGCTCCATCTCTCCACGTTATTGTCTCTGCCTCCATCTCTGGCGTCACTGCTTCTCTGGGTAAGGTCTCATACTCCCCTCTTCTCCCTTGATGGTTCCAGGGCCCTCCACTCCTGGACCACATAGTCAATCACTCCCCTTCTTTTGCTACAAGACATTCACCTTTACATTTCCAACCCTCACAGTCAGTCCTGATAACAATTATTCACCATTGTACCACAAGGGACCTATTCCCATATCCTTTCATTTGATACACCCAGACAGATTGTGTATTGCTCAGTGGAGATTCTATCTTCTTCTGCACCTTCTGGATCTAGACTTCCTCTTGAAAGCTTGTAAGCCAATCACTTCTTGCCTTTGTAGCGCCCCCCCCCCTTTTTTGGGTAACCAATGTCCAAAATGCCCATTCCTGTCTACTCTGTGTATGGAAGGGGAAGAAATAATCCTCACTGTAAAGATTTGTTCTCTCTTTTGAGCTACTGCATCCATAGGTGTAGGTCAAGTCCATCAAATTGTATCAGATTACTTTTTTTTCCCCTCTTCTTTCTTCTTCTACTTGAGCTCAGATCATCCAGTCATTGAAGCCAGGTCAAGTGGGTATTATCTGCAAATGTGGTTGTTCTTATGCATATGCCCTTTCTTCTTATCAGCTGGACGCTTCACTCTCCACTCTATTCCTCTGTGGCTATGTCATTGACTCTGGGCCCAAGAGTCCCCAGGTCTTTCCAAACTGCTGGCCATCCAGGACTCCACCAGGCTCACAGGACTCTATTGAACATTGTAGGGCTTAGTTCATAGCTTAGTTGCTGTTTTTCCCTCACTTCCCCTTATCGGTGACAAACGTGGTCACCAGTCAGAGTGCATGTCTGCTCCTATATTCCTATTGAGTCTTAGTCTTGGAAGGGAGTTTGCCCTGAGGGGACT
>NW_006408558.1:672594-673822 GCF_000296735.1 Chrysochloris asiatica
ATCTGAATCCTGTCCACCATGGGTGACCCTGCTGGTATTTAAAATACCTGTGGTATAGCTTCCAGAATAACAGCATCTCACAAGCCACCACAGTATGACAAATTGACTAATTGTCTATTAGTATCATATAAATTGTAGTGTCAAAAAAGTGCATTCACTCCCTTTCTTCTTCTCTTCATCAAAGTCTGATGACTTTATGTTTTGTTTTAAAATGTTCTAAAAGTCTTGATTTCAATCTTTCTACCTTTAAGCAAGTTTTGTTTGTTATTTTTTTCCCTTCTAAATACCTATTTATCCTTATTATAGCACTTCAACTATAATCTTTCCTATTTTGACATAGTTGAGGCAGAGCTTTCTGTGATAAGAAATATTTCATTATCTTGTAGATAATAATCCAAACCAGCAAGTGACCTCTCTTACATGTCTTAATGTAAGTATTTCAGCTTTATACCGGATATTTTCAAATGGAGCCAAATAGAGCCATGCCTTGTCAACACATCACCTTTTTTTTTTCCTTTTATAATCTATCATTTGGTTTAAATTTAATAGTTCAAAGTTTTAAAATTTAGAATACTGTCATAGTGTGAAGCAAAATGCTATCTCTCTATTTTTTTTAATATGTCTATCTATCCATCTATCCACCTCTCCACCACTTATCTGTCAGTTTGTAGTATTGTTGTAGATTGCATGTTGCTATGACACCTGGAAGCTATACCACTAGTATTTCAAATAACAGCAGGCTCACTCAAGGTGAACAGGGTTCAGAGTAGCTTTCAGAATATTACTGAGTAAAAAGAAAGGCCTGGGGATCTACTTCTGAAAATTAATGGATGAAAACCTCATGGATCACAATTGAATATTATTCAACGTAGTGCTTCAACATGACTCTCCTGAGTTAGAATCAATAATAGTCTCTGAAGAAGGCATAGGAATGGAGAAACATTGAATTATTTTGTACATGGGCATGCCATGAGGTGGAGGTGACTTGATAGCAACTAACTAACTAACTAACTAACTAACTAACTAACTAACCAACGGAATGTGGAAATCATCGGACAATCTCTTTGATACCTGAAGTGAGTAAGGTTATATTAAAGGTAATACAGAAACGGCTACAAACATACATTGACAGAGAACTTCCAGAGGTTCAAGCTGGATTCAGAAGAGGCCGTGGAACGAGAGCTATCATTGCTTATGTCCGATGGATCTTGGCTGAAAGCAGAGAATA
>NW_006408558.1:674476-686677 GCF_000296735.1 Chrysochloris asiatica
TGACCCAAGCCAGGTTATTTTCAATAACCTCATATGGATACAAAAGCTGGACAGTGAATAAGGAAGATCGTAGAAGAATTGATGCCTTTGAATTGTAGTGTTGGAGGAGAATACTAAAAGTGCCATGGGTTGCCAAAAAAACCAATAGATCTGTTTTGGAAGAAGTGCAGCCAGAGTGCTCTTTGGAGGCCAGGGTGGCTAAACTTCATCTCTCATACTTTGGACATATTTTCAGGAGGGATCAGTCTCTGGATAAGGATATCATGCTTGGTAAGATGGAGGATCGGAGAAAAAGAGGAAGACCCCCAATGAGATGGACTGGCCAGGTGGCAGCATTGATGGACTCAAGTGTGGCACCGGTAGTAAGGTTGGCCCAGGATTGGACATTGTTTCGTTCTGCTGTGCATGGGGTCGCTATGAGTTGGTTTCAACTCGATGGCACCTGACAACAACAACATATATATATGGAGTTCTGGTAGCGTAGTGTTTATGAATCGGGCTGCTAACCTCAGGATCAGCAACCTCAGGATCAGCAGTTCAAAACTACCAGCTGTTCTGCAGGAGAAAGATGAGGCTTTCTGCTCCCATAAAGATTTACAGCTTCGGAAACCCTGTACAGGGTCGCTATGAGTCGGAACCGACTCCACGACACATAACAACAACAATAGATAGATAGATAGTGGACTAGCACAAACGATAGGTTATCTCTTATAGTTTCTAATATTAGTATTTACATATTGCTTAACTCTCAGTGAGAAAATAATAGATTGCTCTACTATGATTAAGATGTACAATTCGTATTTTATATATAATGCCAAAAGGTCTAATAATTTCAATCCAATATCAGAATCATTAATTAATTGCACTCATATAAAAATTAATAGTTTCAGATTTATAATCTTCCATTATGGTTCTATAGATGAAGGGTGCACAAACAGTTTTCTGTGGAGAGTGATTGCTGTTGTTCTTGTAAGTGACGTTGAGTGGTTCTGAACCCTGTAGAGGGTTTCCAAGGAGCGATTGGTGAGCTTGAAGCACCAACCTTACATTCAAACTGACATTGCAGCACATTAACCAGAGTGCCACACCAGGACTCCAAAGCAGTCATAGACAATACTTAAAGGAATGAGTATGTCTGAATCTCAATAAAATTCATATACAAAAACAGATAGCAGGTTGGATTGGACCCTACCTTATATTTTGCCAACTTCTGCTATAGATCAATGGTTTTCAAGAAGATATGTGGATCCTGGCACTGACCAAATGGAATACTGGAGTATGAGACTAAAACAGAATTTCTAGTTGAATTTCTGATTGTATAAAAATAAGAAGGACATGAAGTTTAAGGAATCCACACATATTTTATAAAAAGTTTCGAGATGACGTCTCTATAGAAATAACTCACAAAAATAAATAACATATTTATTTATTTACTGTAGCAAAAACTAACCTAAATATTTTTTTACTAGTAAATTTAACTATATTAACATTTACCTTCTAATATTCTTGTTTATTTTTATATGATCACAGATTTTAATTTATCACATTTTGATGTCTATTCTGTGTTGACCCCGATATACCAATGATTAAAAAAAAAAAAAAATGGGAAAAAATTTCAGCTATTGCTGGCCTGGTCATTTCTTAAAAATGTCAAGATTCCCCACTGTAGGAACATATACGGCTTGACATTCAAGTGTGAAACACTCTTGTAAGTATATCACAATATTTCTTTCCCATTAAAGATGCACACTGGAATGCAGTTTTTGCAGTGTAACATATGGTTTTTAAAGTATGACATAGTCTTAAATCTGTTATTTACTTTCAAAGAAAGACTTCCCAATATTTTAGATATTAATATTGGTCTGTGACCCTTATAAATGATTGGAGACACACCAGTATCCATGATGTGGTGCTGTAGAGTAAGCGTAGGACCACAAGGTCGGTTTGAACCACAAGGTCAGTAGTTCAAACGCACCAGACATTTCTCGGAAAGCCCAGCCTGAATCTCTTTGAGTCGGAACCCACTTGACAGCACTTTACAGCAAAAACAAGTATCCATGATAAAAGGTGAGCTACAGAAACACAGATGAAACATAAACATAGATGGATCATTTCTGGGACATCTACTAGACCACAAGGTCAGCAGTTCTAACCTACCAGTCCCTCCTCAGAAACCACATACAGGGATGCTATGAGTCAGAACAGACACAACAACACTTAACAACAACACATGGTTAAAGACTAGAAGGTAACATACAATATTTAAGATTATTTCAATATTTTTATCACAATGCAGAAAATAGTATTTTAAAAACCTACTTCCTTTCCATGCATTTGTTCTCGAAGTGACTTCATTCCAGGAAGCTGGATTTCAGTCAAGTATCCATTTTCCTGGCTGGCTTACTTTAAGAGAAATATTTTTTCTCCTTGGTTTTTAGAAGCTGAAAAATTCACATGGTATCTGATAATTGTGTCTCCTTCTGTTCAAGCTATGCTTTTAGAAATTGTTAGAAAAAAATACTCAGATCCTTTTGTCTTTCTTTTGAACTGTTTTGTGGTATTATCTACCTCCAATCTCAGGTTTCTAATGACTACCCTTTTAGTGAAATAGCCCATTTCTTTGCCAAGCTTCTAAGAAAATAGGGAAAGAGTCAATGTTCTCCTTTTACTACTTTGTTGTTGCATAATGACCATTAATGTGGTGTGGCTCAAAAGAGCCGTCAAATGGAAATGACAGTTTTGCACTGTTTTAGCTATAAAGATATTGACAACAAAAACATGCCTGCATTTCACATTTCAGAAAGGTTAAAAATGAAAATGAAACCAAAAACTCATTAGTATTCAACTTAGTAACCAATGACAACAGTGAACAATAACTGAGGACAGTTCCTCTCTTTGGGATCTATTGTGGAACTTCTCTTAAAAAGTTCATTGGGGTAGGTTGCACACTTCATTGCACCTTAACTCTTGGCTTTTAGCTTTGGCCAATGTCTACAATGCCAAGGAATGGCTCATTTGCCTCTTAATGTGGAGTCTCACCACTCATCTGTCAGTTAATCATACAGTGGTGGCTTACATGTTGCTGTGATGCTGGAAGCTATGCCACCAGTATTTTAAATTCCAACAGGGTCACCCATGGTGGACAGTTTTCTACTGAACTAGGAAGAATAAAAGACTAGGAAGAAGGAAAGGCAGACTACCATTGAAAACTTTATGAATAGATGTGGAACATTGCCAGATGGCATCATAATATTCAATATTGAGACATTATGAAAAGCACCAAAATATTGTTAGATATAGTGTCAGGGAATGAACCCCTCAGGTTTGAAGGCACTCCAAATATGACAGAGGAAGAGCTGCCTCCTCAAAGTAGAGTTGACCACGATGCCTATGGAGTAAAACTTTCAGGACCTTCATTTGCTGATGGGCCACAACTCAAAATGAGGAGGAACAACTGAAAACATCCATTAATAATTTTAACATGGGATGTATTAAGTATGAATCTAGAAGAAATGGAAGTTGTCAAAAATGAAATAGAATGCATAAACATTGATATCCTAGGTATTAGTGAAATAAAATGGACTGGTATTGGACATTTTGAATCTGACGGAAGAAAACAAATGTGTACTGAAGGCATTGGCAAAGGACAAGGCTTCAGGAATTGATGGGTTCCAATTTGAAATCTTTCAACAAATTGATGCAGCACCACAAACACTGACTCATCTATGCCAAGAAATGTGGAAGACAACTACCTGGCCAAGTGGTTGGAAGAAATCCATATTTGTGACCATTCCAAAGAGAGGTGACCTCAAAAAATGTGGAAATCAAAGGACAATATCATTAATATTACCTGCAAATAAATTTTTAAAGAAATATAATTTAAAAACAGCACACTGATAGGGAACTGCTAGAGGATCAAGCTAGAGTCAGATGAGGACGTGGGATGAGGGATATCTTTGCTAATGTCCGTAGATCTTGGATGAAAGCAGAGAATACCAGAAAGATGTTTACCTTGCTTTATTGATTATTCAAAGACTTTCAACTTTGTGGATCATGAGAAGCTTTGGATAACATTGCCATGAATGGACGTTCCAGAATGCTTAATTGTGCACTTGAGGAATCTGTGTATAGAACAAGGGGACACTGAATGGTTTAAAGTCAGGAAAGGTGTGCACCAGGGTTGTATTTTTTCACCATATTTACACATTATTTATGATGAGCAAGTAATCCTGGTGGGTGGTGGGTGGGTATGTTCCGTGCGGTTGGTTCTGACCCATAGAATAGGGTTTCTGAGGATGTAAATCTTTACAGGAGCAGAAAGCTTCATCTTTCTCTCATGGAACAGCTGGTAGTTTTAATCTGGTGACCATGAGATTAGCAACCTGATTTATAACCACTATGTTACCAGAGCTAGAAGGCGAATTATATGAAGTAGAATGTGGCATCAGTTTGGAGGAAGACTCATTAACAATCTGTGATATGCAGGTGATACAACCTTGCTTGTTTTAAAAAAAGAGGACTCAAAATATTTATTCATGAAGATCAAGAACCACAGTTTTAAGTATGAGTTGCATGTCAATGTAAAGTAAACAAAAATCCTCACCACTAGACCGATAAATAACATCATGATAAATGGAGAAAAGATTGAAGTTGTCAAAGACTTCATTTTGCTTCGATCCACTATCAACACTCATGGAAGCAGGAGTCGAGAAAGCAAATGACTTATTGCATTAGGCAAATCTGCTACACAAGACCTCTTTAAAGTGTTCAAGAGCAAATATGTCAGTTGGAGGACTAAGGTGCACTTGATCCAATCCATGGTATTTGCAATAGCTTCATATGCCTGTGAAAGTTAGATAGTGAATAAGGAAGGCCATAGAAGAATTGAGGCATTTAGCTATGGTGTTGGAGCAAAATATTAAAATACTATGGGTTGCCAGAACAAACAAATCTGCTGGAAGAAGTACAGCCAGTATGTTCCTTAGAATTCGGGATGATGAGACTTTATCTCTCATATTTTGGACATACTGTCAGAAGGGACCAGTCTCTGGAGAAGGACATCTTGCTTGTTAAAGTGGAGGGTCAGCAAAAATGAGGAAGACCTCCTACATGGACTGGCACAGTAGCAGCAGTGATTGGTTCAAGAGTACCAAGGATTGTGAGCATGGCACAGGACTGGACATTGTTTCATTTCCGCTGTGTATATGGTTGCTATGAGTTGTAGCCAATTCAGTGGCACCTAATGATAGCAACAACAATGTGGAGTCCTGGTGTGGCACTGTAGAATAAACACTGGACTCCTAAATGCAAATCTGGTGGTTCAAATCTACCAGCTGCTCCTCAGAAACGCTTTACACGAATATTATGAGTTGGAACCGACTTGATGGCACACAACAACAACAACAATGTAATCACCTTGACAGTATCTTAAAACGAATGTATTTTTCATTCTCTGAGTCTCAAGCTTTATTTGAGAGATTTGTGATTATAATTGGAGTTTCAGCAATGTGTCTTACCTGCCATATTCATCAGTCATTGTAGGTAATACAAGTACCATTCTCAGATCCAGCAAGATTGGATCAAGGTATAAATCATAGTTACACATTTCAGAAATCTAGCTGAGTAAGTCACTAATAGGTATGTGGAGTAGAGTTGACCTTCCACTTTTTCCATTTGAAAGATAAAGTAATTGAGATGTCTGTCTAGAGATTTCTGTTTAAATGTATAAGGTCAGGCCAGTCTCTATCCACAATCTCTTGGCTTGAGAACATTTCCATCTGTTTCTTATAGTGTAAGCTGCCTCATCAGATCTCAGAATAGTCTCACATTCAACTCTTTCATTTTCTCTAAATATTTTACTTCATTTCTTGGGTCAGAACCTAAGGTTCCTTTTTGTTTTCATTTTTCTCCCAAACTAGAATTATCCAGCCATTTTTGGATGTACAGCAGCTATTTAGAAACCAATGATTATCCCTTTTGTTTGGGGTTGGTTTATGGGAAAGAGTAAGCGTTATATAAGTAAGCCCACCCCCCCCAAAAAAAACCCCAAAAAACAAAACAGAAAAACTCAGTTTGCAAAACAAATAGACATTTGGAATAATAATAAGACAAAACAAACAAAAAGCAAAGCAAAACAAAACAAAAACAATAGTATAGCAAAAAGTGTTCCTAAATGCTTATATGAACCACACTAGCTACTTAGTAGGACATGTTGATTCTATGTAAGTAGGGTTTCATTTTTATGGAAGCAGATTTATGTATTTTTCTTTCAGAGCCACTAGCTGGGTTTGAACAGCCAACTTTTTTGATTAGCAGCTGAGTGCTTGACCATTGTGCCATCAGTGCATACTGTGGAAAAAGGCAAGCAGGAACATGGATACGATGTTGGGATGCATATGTTAGGTACAGGACCTTTTCCAAAGCCTAATTCCTTACAGGTTTACATTCCATTGTCAGTTGTCAAACGTCAGATGAAATAATAAGATTTGACAGTAACACAATGGGGGGGGGCGATTGTGTGTGTGTGTGTGTATGTGTGTGCATGTGAAGAGAAAGAGAAACAGAAGGAGATGGAACTCGGTAACAGCAGCCTCAGTGTGATAAACTGTTGCTAACAAGCACGCTACTATTTCCATATAAATGTGAAATTTGACATTCTCCAGGGGTCAGTGATGAAACCAATTCATTAAAATTCCAGGAGAATAGTAATCTTTATCTCAGAATCTCTTGGTTTAAAAACGTTCTTTTCTTCAGTTTTTATCTCTATTCTATCCCTTGGTCATTTGTCAGCTGCTAGTTTTGTATATAGTGTCCTGAAAAGTCACATTCACTAGCTATTGACTGTGTTGAAAGAGCAACAGGGCTTAAATGGCTGTGGGTGGTGTTCATAGCGCAAGAGCACACTGACTATAAGAATATGACAGGCAAAAAGTAACATGCAAAATCTAAAATTTGCTTTATGAATCATTCCTTTTATTCTGAGTAGAAAGAGGCTGCAAGGTTGGCTAGAATCATTTATTTTTCTTTTCTTTCTTTCTTTGTGTGCAAATACTGACCATAAAACAAAACCTATGTGATTCATTTTTCTGCTTTAGATGTAGCAGAATGCCCTCTTGAAAACAAGGGAATTAAAACTGCCTTCTGTTTTCATTTTACACTCTGTGGACATTTGGAATAAAAAGAACATTTGGAATAGTAAGAAGGATAGTAATAAACAATGATGGCTGTTTGTGGGTGCACATAAAGATGCTACCTTCCCCGTGAAATGAACCGAAATATAGAACCATATTTCATAGTTTACCATGGAGATTGTAGCATAGAGTCTATTCTTTGAAACCACAGAAATCTACATTCATTTGTTAGCTCACAGAAGTTTGAATGGTCTGCTTGTTTGCTTAGAATCTCAAAAGACCAAAATCAAAGTGTTTGCTAGGATAAGCTTTTATTTGACGATTGTGGGGGAAAGTCTGCTTTCACGTTTATTCAAGTTTTTGATAGAATTCAGTTCACTGCAATTATAAATCTGAGGTTCCTGGATCCCACTGTCTTCAATCTGACAATGATGCATCCAATTTTTCTCAGGTTTTTAATCTCTCTGATTTCTTTTCCTGGTAATAGGTACTCTTCTGTGCTCAAGAAAAACTGTTTACTTTAAAGGGCTTATGTGATTAATTTGGGCCTACCTGCACTATATATACATTGATCATACAATGTAACATAATCATAGAAATGCTATTTCATAGTATTTACAGGTGGCTTGTGTGGCGCTGTGGGTTAATGTGCCAGACTGCAAAGCCATTTGAACTGCAAAGTCGGTGGTTCAAGTTCACCAGCTGCTCCTCAGAAACCCTATACAGGGTTGCTATGGGTCGGAATTGCCTCGATGGCACTTAACAACATCAACTGTCATGTAAGTGCTGGACTACAAGGTTGGTGGTTTGATTTACGGAATCCGAAATCCTATTCAGTGTTGCTATTAGTAGGAACAGATTGGACTGCACTTAGCAACAACAACAACCCACACTCAAAAGGAGAGAAATTTCAGGCAGTCCTGGGATCATGAGCTAGTTGCCTTCCTAAATCTGTCCTTAAGTATAGGATATGTACTGTTAGGTACGTTTCTTATCTGATATCTCACCCCAGTTAGTCAAGTGTTTGTCTTAGTATATGGAATATAGTGTACCTTTCTTTGCACAAAATAAAAATAAAAAAAAACACTTCTAGAAACACTAAAACATCTTTAACATAATAATAGTAAAATAATAACAATAATGTGCATTACAAAGTAGTGCCTGCTAGCTATTACAGACCACTGTTTGCACCTTGAATTTTTAATAGAAGTTGTATAGGGTTTGTTTCATGACAAGTTGTTGATGTTAAGTCATATCCTTGAGATTGCCTATGTACAAGGCAAGGGTCATTCACTGGGAGCCACTCTTAAAATTCTGCTTACTACATAGTCCCCAGTCAGTACAAATGGTTAATGGCTTGACTACTAGTTAAAATGTTTACACTATAACATACCCAGAAGCACTTCAAAAAGTAGGGTTTGTGATCTGCTTTCAAAAAGTGACAAACTTGAAAACAAGAAGTTCTACTCTGCATACATGGAGTCACCATGAGTTGAAATTGACTAGATGGTAACTTACAGTGGGAGAGAATCATGACAGGAGGAATAGCTCTTTTATCACATTCTCAACAAATCCTCATTCCAATATCAATTTTCATGACCACTTACAGGGTGACTGGTCTATCAATTCCTAACTATTACATTTTCCACACATAACACACCATGTAAATAATGCATACACAAGTAAAACATGCATAGCATGCATAGTAAACTAATGAGTGAGGAGGTTGCAAAAAAAACAAAACAAAAAATACCATACAATGTGCATGTTATTTGCATAAAATACGGTGATTACTGAGTTCTGCAACATGAATCAACAACCCTTCTGGCTCAGGTGCCTTTGCTTTGTTAAACCTGTCACCTCTCATATATATACTTCCCATCTCCCAAAGATTTGTTGATGCCTCTTGGCTGCCCTAGTATGTCTTCTTTCATTACTTTTGTGTGTTTCTACCATTTTGTTACTTTACAGTCTTGAAACTTTTCTAGTACCAGTTGCCATTGAGTCAGTTTCCACTCACGTTGACCTTATGCATATCAGAGAACTATGTTCCATAGGGTTTCAATGGCTGATTTTTGAAAAGTAGATCACCAGACTTTGCTTTTCCAGGTGCTTCTGGGTAGACTCAAACCACTAACATTTTGTGCCATCCAGCGTCTCCTTTAAAATTTCCTACCATTTATGTTCCACGGCCTTGGAACGAGAGATATCATTGCTGATGTCCGATGGATCTTGGCTGAAAGCAGAGAATATCAGAAAGATGTTTACCTATGCTTTATTGACTACGCAAAGGCTTTCGATTGTTCGGATCATGACAAGCTAGGGACAACATTGTGAAGTATGAGTATTTCAGAATACTTAATTGTACTTCTGAGGAATGTGTACCTGGACCAAGAAGCAGTCATTCGAACAGAGCATGGGAACACTGAATGTTTTAAAATTGGGAAAAATATGTGACAAGGTTGTGTTCTTTCACCATACTTATTCAACCTGTATGCTCAGCAAATAATCCGAGAAGCTGGGTTCTATAAAGAAAAATGTGGCATCAGGATTGGAGGAAGACTCATTAACAACCTGTGATATGCAGATGATACAACCTTGCTTTCTGAAAGTGAAGAGGACTTAAAACATTTACTGATGAAGATCAAAGAGCACAGCCTTGGGTATGGATTACATCTCAATGTCAAGAAAACAAAAATCTTCACCACTGGACCAATAAATAACATTCTCATCAACGGAGAAAAGATTGAAGTTGTCAAGGACTTCATTCTTCTTGCATCAACTATCAATGCTCACAGAAGCAGCAGTCAAGAGATCAAATGACATATTACATTAGGCAAATCTATTGCACAGGAACTTTTTAAAGTGCTGAAGAACAAAGATGTCAGCTTGAGGACTAAGGTGCACCTGACCCAAGCCATGGTATTTTCAATAACCTCATATGGAAGGAAGATCATAGAAGAATTGATTCCTTTGAATTGTGGTGTTGGAGGAGACTACTAAAAGAGCCATGGGCTGCCAAAAGAAGCAATAGATCTGTTTGGAAGAAGTTGTAGCCAGAGTTCTTCTTAGAGGCCAAGTTGGCTAAACTTCATCTCTCATACTTTGGACATATTGTCAGGAGGGAACAGTCGCTGGATAAGGATATCATGCTTGGTAAGATGGAGGGTCAAAGAAAAAGAGGAAGACCCCCAATGAGATGGACTGGCCAGGTGGCAGAATTGATGGACTCAAGTGTGGCAGTGGTAGTGAGGTTGGCCCAGGATTGGACATTGTTTCGTTCTGCTGTGCATGGGGTTGCTATGAGTCAGTTCCGACTCAATGGCACCTGACAACAACAACAACCATTTATGTGGTCTATTTAATTCTCACATAGCAATCCCATGTAAAATATATGATTCCATGTATTACAAAACTGGATTGAATTGGATAGCATTTGGCATTGCAATTAACCATTCAAATTTTCTGATTCTTTTAATAAAATTGCTATCTTTCAGAGTAGTTCATAAGTTTTCCTTTGAGATGACAATTTTTCTTAAAATATTAAATTACGCTATCTAGAAAGAGAAATAGTTATTAAACCATTGAAGTGATTACTAACAAATATAAACAAGCTATATATTTGATAACATGAATGTTTTAGTTTTGTATTTATGTGGATGGTATTACCAGTTTGTTTTTCTAATCTTGTTTAAAATGAATTTTTCTTAGATTTGAAACATTGTCTTTAGTTGGTAGCAGATGAAATATTAAATAAATATGCTAACCTCAAAGGCATTCATAGTATTTTTATTCTTGTGCTCTTTGATGTCCCACATGGTTTACAAATACCTCATACATACTCTAAGATAAATTCTTACAACTGAAGCAGTAGTTAACACATAGAAATGAGAAGAAGCAAGGTGTATGCACCTATTTTCTTCCTCTTATCAGAATAACTCTCATCTGGTACTTGGAGTAACTATGTCATTAAAATGTAGTCCTGATGTGGTGGTGTAGGATAACTACTGGACTGGTAACTGCAAGGTTAGTGGTTGAAACATACCAACCACTCCTCAGAAACCCAATAAGGAGTCACTGTTAGTAGGTACCAAATTGACAGCCCTTAGCAACAACAACATTATTACTATTCGCACATCAAAAGAATATGTAGCATTTTTCTTAACTTAATCTTTCTTCTTCTTATTATGAAGTTTTATTTTTTGTTGAAATTCCTTTGCTACATAGAAGTGTAATGTAAAGATATGAGGACTCATTTTTAAATTTTCCACATGCATGTAGCATTTACACTTTGCTCAAAGACTAAGGGCAAACCTGAAAGATACACATTCTAGCAATGGAATGAAACTAAACCTTACAGGATCATAAACATATTTGGGTAATGTATCTCCCTGCCAGATTAAAACTCAATATTCTTAGAAGTAATAAAATATAATTTAGGGTCTTTATCATCTAAAACATCCCCAATACAAGAAATTTTACTACATAATGTGACTAAGCAGAAAAATGTAATTAATTAAAAACAAACAAAAACAGTCAATACAAATTCAGATACTGGAATTAGAGGAAAAGTCTTCAGAAGAGTGATTATTAATATGTTTGAAGACTTAAAGATACTATGGATGTAATGAGTTGGTAAATGGAAAAATTTAAGAAGAAACTAGAAAACTATTTAAAAATGAAAAGTATAGAACTAAAATGAAAACTTCCAGTATGAAAAATTTACTTGATGAACGAAGACAAAATGCTATGAATAGAAAGATTTACAAATGTGATAGATTTTAGTCCAGTCGCATATGATCAATATTGTTGGAAATGTTAATGACCTAAATATATCATTTAAAAGACAAAGATGGTCAAAGGGTTTCAAAAAATTACCCAACTGCATGTTGTCTACAAAATAAAAAACAACCCTTCACTTTAAATATAGTCTTAGATCTGATCAAATTAAAAGGCTGGACATTGAAAGACACTCATCATCCTTAGTCACCAGAGAAACACAATTTGGAACCAAAATAAGGTATCTTCTCGTGTATATTTTAATGGCCATCATGCTAAAAAAAAAAAAAAA
>NW_006408558.1:687267-688895 GCF_000296735.1 Chrysochloris asiatica
TGCATATTGCAATATGTTGTTTGATTTCTTGATTGCTGCTTTCATTATTATTGATTATGGAACCAAGCAAAATAAAGTTTTTGACAACTTCAAACTTCTCTCCAGTTATCATGGTGTTTTTTTTCTTTGATTTTCTTTACTTTGAGGTGCAATCCATACTGAGAGGTAAGGTCATTGATCTTCACCAATATTTCAACTCCTCTTCACTCCCAGAAAGCAAGGTTGTGTCTGTCATCTGTATATTACAAGATGTTAAGCAGTCTTTCGCCAACCTGATACCACATCCATCTTTATATAATATAACCCAGCTAATTGGATTATTTGCTCAGCATTTAGATTGAATGAATACAACCCTGTCAAACACCTTTCCTGATTTTAAACCCTTCAATATCCCCATGTTCTACTTTAATGACTATCTCTTCTTCTATGCACAGATTCCTCAAGTGCACAATTAAGTATTCTGGTATACTCATTCTTTGCAATTTTATTTACCCAGAAACTCCATTCCTGCAAATATGCCCAAAAGACTTGAAAACAAGTGTTTAAACAAAAGCCTGTACTATTCATAGCAACACTATTCACATTAACCAAAAGGTAGGCACAAACCAAATGTCCATTAGCAGATGAATGGATAAACAAAATGTGGTATATCCATATAGTGCAATAATATTTAGCTGTGAAAAGTAATGAAAGACTGACTCATGCAAAAACATAAATGAATCATGAAAACATTGTACTAAGTGAAATAAACCAAACACAAAAGCCTATCCACATATTGCATGATTCATTTATACTGGTATCCAAACTAATAAATGCATGAAGACAGAAAGAAGATTTATAGTTTTGTGAAGATACGGGGTAATTTGGTGTCATGAAAAAGTTTTGTAACTAGATAATGATGATGGTTGTATAGCACTATAAATGTATTTAATACCATTGAATTGTACTCTAAAATGTTTAAAATGATAAACTTTATGTTATATGTATTTTGTCATAGTAAAAAGAAAACTTGAAGAGATGGAAAAAGATACACCATATTAGCACTAAAAAAAAAAAAAAAGAGGAAGAAGAAGAAAGCTGGAGTAGATATATTAATTTCAGGTGAATCAGACTCAGAACAACGATGATAATCAGGAATGCACTGCATCGTACTAAAGGGTCAATTCTCTGGAAAGAAACAACAGTCCTCAATGTGTATGCACTTAACAATGAAGTGTTAAAATACATGGCTGATTAAATGAAATGAGAAATAGACAAATGCACTACTACAGTTGAAGACTTCAACACTTCTCTGTGAGTAATTGATAAATAAAGTAGGCAGAAAATCAGTAGGAATATAGATGGCCTGAACAGCACTATCAATCAATTTGATTTAATTGGCATTTATAGAATACTTCATTCAATAAAAGCTGAGTATATATTCTTCTCAAAGCACATGGAACATCTACCAAAGTAAACAATAATATTTGGAATTTAAACAACATCATTCTAAAAAAAATCTATGGCTCAAAAAAAATCTCAAGAGAAATGTTAAAATACATTGAGCAAAATAAAAAACAAAAATACAATTTACCAAAATTTATGGGATGCAAGAAAAGCAATGTTTACAGAGAGGTTTATAGCATTAA
>NW_006408558.1:690980-692048 GCF_000296735.1 Chrysochloris asiatica
AGTAAATGTTTTAAGTCCTCTTCACTTTCAGCAAGCTAGGTTGTATCATCTGCATATCACAGGTTGTTAAGGAGTCTTCCTCCAATCCTGATGCCATGTTTTTCTTCATATAACCCAGTTTCTCAGATGATTTGCTCAGCATACAGGTTGAATAAGTACGGTGAAAGAAAACAACCTTGTCGCATATCTTTTTAAATTTTAAACCATTCTGTGTTCCCATGTTCTGTTTGAACAACTGCTTCTTGTTCCAGGTACAGATTCCTCATGAGCACAATTAGTGTTCTGGAATACTCATACTTTGCAATAAGCTTGTCATGATTCACACATTTGAAAGCCTTTGCATAGTCAATAAACCACAGGTAAACATTTTTCTGATATTCTCTGTTTGCAGCCAAAATCCATAGGACATCAGCAATGATATCCTTCACTCCACAGCCTCTTCTGAATCTGGCTTGAACCTCTGGAAGTTCTCTGTCAATTGATTGTATGATTGTAGCCATTTCTGTATTACCCTTAGCAAAATACTTATGGTTGTAGTAGCTCAAAATACCAACTGAGACTGAAGGAGTCTTCACATCAAGTATCAATCCTATTCCTTCTGTATACAGGGTTGATAGGGACGGTCAACTTAGACATTGGCTACCTAAAATGAGGGGGTGATAAAGGCACAAAGTGGCTTATAAATTTTTAAGAGGGAGTTTAATTTCAGAGTGTGTGGGGGAAGGTAGAATCCCCACTAAATTGATTCATCTTGTCTAGACGGGTTTAGTGAAAGGAGATGGGAATATGATACTTAGGATTCAATAATGAGTAATTATTATCATGACTAATTACAACTGTCACAACTGTAAAGGTAAAAGTTATGTAACTAAAAGGGGGAATAGTTAATCTGACAGTCCAGGAACAGAGGATCATAGGACCATCAAGGGAGAAGAGCACTAGCGGAATGCGGGACACTATCCAGAGAATCAGTCACACCAGAGATGGAGGAAGAGATGAGGACATGGAGAGAGAGAGCAGCTGAGGACTCTAGACTCATGGAAAGAGAAAGGCTGTGTACTTGCAATC
>NW_006408558.1:692573-735921 GCF_000296735.1 Chrysochloris asiatica
GTGCTGATGACTGGGGGCAGGCTTGCAGGGTATATATACCCTTTCATTGGTTGATGATGCATGGAGGGGATTGTAACCATGGCAATGAAATGATATATACAATAGGATGAATGTAAAGCTAATGTTCTCCCATGTAAACTATCACATAATTCACAATAAAACATTTAAAAAAAAGAACATTTCAAGATATAGTTTAAGATAGAAACAATGCTATCTGTGATAGATAATTGTTGTTAATGCTGTTGAGTTAGTTCTGACTCATAGTGACCCTGTATAAGGCTTCCAAGGAGTGGATGGTGAGCTTGAACTGCTGACCTTGTAGTTCAAACCAGCCTCACAGTCCAGCACATTAACCTATAGTACCATACCAGGACTCTGATAGGATAATAGCCTTGCGCTAAAAAGGGAGACCAGTTAATACACTATTATGCAAATTTATGTACAAACCAGTAAAGCCAGTGATGATGAAATTGAAGAATTCTACCAACTTCTTCAGTCTGAAATTGATCAAGTATGCAATCAAGATGTATTGATAATTACTTATGATTGTAATGAGACTCTTGGAAACAAAGGAAAGATCAGTAGTTGGAAAATATGACCTTAGAGATAAAAATGATGCTGGAGATCACATTACAGAATTTTGCAAGATCAATAAATTGTAAATAACTTTTTAAAGAAACATAGTAGGTGATTATACAAAGGAATCAAATTGACTGCATCTGTGAGGAAAGACAGTGGAAAATCTCAATATCATTAGTCAAAACAAGACCTGGGCAGACTGCGGAAGAAGCCATCAATTATTCATATTCAAGTTCAGGTTGAAGCTGAAGAAAATTTAATCTAGTTGGAAACCCTGTACAGGGTCGCCATGAGTCGGAACCAACTCCAAGGACATGACAACAACAACAACAACATTAGAGTCAAAATGTGACCTTGAATATAATCCACCTGAATTTAGAGGCCATCTCAGGAAAAAATCTGATGTATGAGACACTAATGACTGAAAATCAGAAGAGTTGAGGGATGACATTAAGGACATCATACAGGAAGAAAGAAAATGGTCGTTCAAAACACAGGAAAGAAAGAAAACACCAAAATGGATGTCAGAATAAACTTTAAAACATGTTCTTGTGCAAAGAGGAGCTGAAGTAAATGGAAGAAATAAGGAAGCAAAAGAGCTGAATAGAAAATTTCAAAGAGTAACACAATAAGACTAAGTGAATTATTATAATGAAATGTGCAAAGACCTAGAGTTAGAAAATGAAAAGGGAAGAAGTAGCTCAGCATTTCTGAAGCTGAGATAACTGAAGAAAAAAATCAAATCAAATTTTGACTTACAATATTGAAGGATTTTCTAGGCAAAATGGGTTCCTGGTGTGACACTGTAGGATCATCTCTGGAACACACACCACAAGATCAGCAATTCAAACGCACCAGCTGCTCCTCAGAATACAGGGTTGCTATGAATCAGAATCGACTCAATGACACTTAACAACAACAACAACATAGGCAAAATATTGAATGATGCAGAAACATCAAAAGAAGATGGAAGAAATACGCAGAATCACTATACCAAAAAAATGGTCTGTGTTCATCCATTTCAAGAAGTAGTTCAAAAGAAAGAACGAATGATAGAGGAGAAAGAAGTCCAAGTTATATTGAAGGCATTAGCAAAAAATAAGACTCTAGGAATTGATGAAATATATAGACATAATCTAACAGTATCATTGTTACCAAATGCAAGTAAAATTCTGCTGAAGACAATTCAAAAATAGTTGCAACAGTACATCAGCAGAGAACTGTCAGAAACTCAAACCATATTCAGAAGAGGATGTGGAACAAGAAATATCATTTCTGATGTCAGATGTATCTTACCTGGAATCAGATTAATACCAGTCTCCTTCTTTGTCAATGCCTTCAACGCATCTTGGACTTCTTCTTTAAGTATCACTGGCTCTTAATCATATACTACTTCTTCAAATGGTTAAACATCAACCTATTTTTTTGGCACAGTGACTCTGTGTGTTCCTTCTATCTTCTTTGGATGCTCTCTGTATCATTCAATATTTCTCCCATTGAATCCTTCAATATTGTAAGTCAAGGCTTGATATTTTTCTTCAGCTCTCTCAGCTTGCAAAATGCTGAGGTTGTTCTTTCCTTTTGGTTTTCTAAATCCAGGTCTTTACACATTTCATTATAATATTTGACTTTGTCTTCCTGACCTGCCTTTTGATATTTTCATTTCAGCTCTTTTACCACATCATTTTTTCCCCATTTGTTTCAGCATCTGTATGTTGGAGAGCAAGTCTAATGCATCCAATCTGTTCTTCAGATAATGTCTAAATTCAGGTAGGATGTGTTCAAGGTCATATTTTGGCTTTCATGGACTTGTTTTTATTTTCTTCAGCTTCATTCTGAAGTTGTCTATGAGCAATTAATGGCCTGTTTCACAGTCTGTCCCTGACCTTGTTTTAGCTGATGATATGGAGCTTTTCACAGTGTCTTTCCACAGATATAGTCAGTCTGATTTCTGTGTATTCCATCTGGTGAGGTCTATGTGGCTAGCCATCTTTTATGTTGTTTTAAAAAGTATTTTCATTTAAGAAGTCATTGGTCTTGCAAAATTCTATCATGCTATCTCCAGCATCATTTGGACACCAAGGGCATATTTTCCAACTACTGATCCTTTTTGTTCCGAACCTTTGCATTCCAATTACCATCAATGATCGATACAACTTCATTGCATGTTAGATAATTTCAGAGTGAAGAAGGTGATAGCATCAACTTCATCATCACTGGTTTTAGTGGTTGCTGCATAAATTTGAATAATGTGTTTTTGTTATTGTTGTATTAAATTGTCTTCTTTCTGGGTTTATGGATATTATCCTATCACAGACAGCATTGTACTTCTAGATAGACCTCTATATGTTATTTTTGATGATGACTGTGACACCATTTATCCTCAATTTGTTACTCCCAGCATGGTAAACCATGTTAATAGTCAGATTCAAAGCAGTCAAGGACAGATCATTTCAGCCCAGTAATGCTTAGGATATCGATGTTTATGCCTTCCATTTCATTTTTGATTAATTTCAGTTTTCCTGGATTTATACTTTGTAAATTCCATGTTATGATTATTAAAGGATGTTTACAGCTGTTTCTCTTCATTTCTACATCATCAAATGGAGGTCACGAAGGCTTTACTCCATTCGTGTTATCATGGCCAACTCTACTTTGACATGGCGGCTCTTCCCAGTCATATTTTGAGTGCCTTCCAAATTGAGGAGCTCAACTACTGGCATTATCTATGAGAATGTTCTGGTGCTCTTCATTATATTTCAATATTCAATATTCTGGTGCTGACATTGTTCCATTGCTATTTTCAGTGATTACATATTTAGAAGTAGATCATCTCTCCTTCTTCCTAGTTTGTTTTTGTCTGAAAGCTCAGTTGAAATCTGTCCACAGTGGATGAACCTGTTGGTTTTAAAATACCTGTGTTATAGCTTCCAGAAACACACAAACCATTGCAGTACAACCAACTGACACACAAGTGGTGATTGCTCAGCATACAGACTGAATAAGTATGGTGAAAAGGAACAACCCTGGCACACACCTTTCCTGATTTAAACTTATTCAATATCCCTTTTTCAGTTCAAACGACTGCCTCTTAGTCTAGGTACAGTTTCCTCATGAACACAATTACGTATTCTGGAATAGCATTGTTGTCAATGTTATTCATAGCTGGCCATGATTCACACAGCTGAAAACCTTTGCATAGTCAATAAAGCACAAGTAGATATTATTCTGGTATTCTCTGCTTTCAACCTAGATTCATCTGATGTTAGCAATGATATCTCTCATTCCATGTTCTCTTCTGAATCCAGTTTTAACCTCTGGAAGTTCCCTCTTAATGTACTGCTACAGCTGTTTTGAATTATCTTTAACAAAATTTTAATTACATGTGACATTAGTGATATTGTTCTCTGATTTCCACATTTTGTTGGGCCACATCTTTGGAATGGGCACTAATATGGATTTTTTCTCATCAGTTGGCCAGGTAGCTATCTTCCAAATTTGTTGTCATAGATGAGTGAGTGCCTCCAGTACTGTATCAGTTTGTTGGAAAATTGCAATCTGTATTCCATCATGGAGCCTTGTTCTTCAGTGCATCTTGGATTTCTTTCTTCAGTACCTTTGGTTCTTGAAATGGTTAAGCATTGATGATTTCTTTGTGGTACAATGAATGTGTGTATTCGGTCCATCTTCTTTTGATGCTTTATGTCTCATTCAATATTTTGCCCATTTATACATTCATGAGAACACTCAGATCCCTTCCATTGGTTTCCAATACTATCGTCCAATAAAAGAAACACAGATTTCTTTGAGAATTGGTTGATCATATAAATGACTCATGCAAAATGAACCAGTGGAGTGCGTGTGGTGGTTCAGTGGTAGAATTCTTACCTTCTGGCTTCACTTCCCAGATGATGTATCTCATGTGCAGTCTTCTGTCAGTGGAGACCTGTATGCTACTATGATGTTGAACAGGTTTCAGAGGAGCTTCCAATTAAGA
This sequence comes from Chrysochloris asiatica, assembly GCF_000296735.1. Classification (NCBI taxonomy): domain Eukaryota; kingdom Metazoa; phylum Chordata; class Mammalia; order Afrosoricida; family Chrysochloridae; genus Chrysochloris; species Chrysochloris asiatica. The sequence goes on from NW_006408558.1 coordinate 697,150, forward strand.
CCAACCAGTAAACAAGGTCTGGAAATACACTTCTGAAAAAGCAACAATAAAAATCTTATAGGTTACAATGGTCTTATTCAGTTGTGAATGGGTAACCATGACTCAGGGTGACTTGATGGCAGCTAACAGCAACAACATATGTTTTTCATGGAATTTGGGTTTAAGGGACAAGAGGGAAGAGAAAGAAGAATTATTTCCACTAATAATCCTGGTGTGGCACTGTAGGACAAAGCACTAGATTGCAAAGTCAGTTTGAATCACAACTTTGGAGGTTCAAATACACCAGCCACTCCTTAGAGACTCTATGTACAGTTATTATGAGTTGGAGCCAATTCTATGGCATTTAACAACAGCAGTGTCAGAAGGATGCATGAGTTTTCTAATGGGTCTATGGTACTGTGAAGTGGAAACTGATAAGGGACCATTTTAAAATGGATTCTTCCCAAGAGGACTACCTGAAGAGAAGAAAACTATCCCAACATATTAAGTCTAGGGTTGACCACCCAAACTGGAAAATCATCATCAACATAGTCAAAGAGCTGTTTTCAGGAGGCTTCAGCAAGGAGAAACCCCAGGGGTCAGGGTATGGGACAGGCAAATATTCCACCAAAGAAAAATCCAGCTATTGTGCATCTACCATTTCCAGCAGGAATGGACATCAGATTACAAATATTGCCACATCTTTGTTAGATACAAAATTCTTTATCATTATAAACTAGTTTATTATGTTAATTTTTTATATTTGGACACTTAGCAATGCTGCTGTAAATCTTTCTCATTTGTTCTTTGACTTGGAACAAGTTGGATAGGTTTTGTATGGCACATGTGTAGCAAAGCATAATTGGAATTATAGGCAAGTTCAGAAGGATTTACAGTCTGCCAATATTTTCTAACACAAAGCTACTCTACTCAACATAATTTGTGCTTTTGCCAATATGTTTCTAAACACATTTCTAAACACTAAGCTAGAAAAGTCACTTGCTCAGATCCAAGTATACTTGTAGGCTTGTTTATAAACAGAGATTCTTTCGACAATCTAGTGAATGAATAAGAGAACAGAGCCATGGAGAATTAGAACTAAAAGACTAGACAAGTAGGCATCCTCTAACGTGGATTTGTAGAAAAAAAGAGAAGATTAAAAAGAAGAGGGGGAAATATAAACAACACATAAAATAGACTGTTAAATCACAAAATATGAACTAAAATGAACACATTTGTTTGGGTGATAATCAATTATACATTCAATGAACAGTTGCATTTCTTTTTGTCATCTTTGGAGTTTAGGTTTTTATAGAGGGTGATAGTTTGGTGATGTCAAGATTCTTAACTGGTATGATTCCTACAGAGCCCTGGTGTGGCACAGTAGGGTAAGCACTAGACTTCTAACCACAGAGTCAGTGGTTCAAACTCACCAGCTGCTCCTTGAAAACTCTACACAGGGTCACTATGAGTCAAACTAACTTGATAGCACTTTACTTTGCAACATCATGGTTTCTACAGAATTGGAAGAGCCCACTTCAGGAATGAGATGTTCAAGACCCCCCAGTGTACCACATACTCTCCAACTTGATGGGCACAGCAAATAACAAAATATCTCAACAGGTTGAGAACGAGCTCCCAGGGAAATAGTTCTAGTCCACACTATTTAAAAGTCTAAATCTCAATAGGAAAAACAACAAACAAAACACTGTTCTCCAATTCCATCTTGTCTTCAATAGTTTGATTTTTGGTTGCTAGAGAGGAAAGTAGTCATGTTAAATGTAATGTCAGTTAAAATAAAAGGATATTTACTACAGTTATGAGAGACTGTAGGTTAATGTGCTGGATTGCAAAGTCGGTTTGAACCACAAGGTGGATGGTTTAAGCTCACCAGACGCTCCTTGGAAACCCTATACAGGGTTGCTGTGGGTTGGAACCAACTCGATGGCACTTAACAAATATAGTTGTATTGATGCTGGAAATGGGATGAGAGTTTGGAGAAGGTTGGGATAGGGTGAAAGTATTTTGCCTCTTCATCTTAATGGTCAGAGATAAACTGGGTAGGGCAAAAATAATGTTTCCCACAAGATGCCCACACCCAAATCTCCAGAATCTTTGAAGATGTTATAGTGCATTGGGATAAAGGAATTAAATTTTTTAATGAGTTGACCTGAAAATAGGGAGATTATTCCTGCTTAACTGGGTGAATCAACATTAACACCAAGGTCCTTTTATGTGGAAGGGGAAGGCTAGATGAATGTGATATGAGAAATGGACCCAATGTTACTGGTTTTGAAGATTGAGGAAAAGAACCATGAACCAAGGGAAATTGGAAAGCACAAAGAAACAGACTCTCCCCTAGACTGAAATGCAGTCTTGCTGACACCTTGATTTTAGCCCCATGAGACACATTTCAGATTTCTAAACTGAAGATAATGGGTTTATGTTCCTTTAAACTATTGTTAATAGAGCATTCACAGAGAACTAGTACAAAGGATAGTTGCTAAATTGATTATGACACAACGTAGTTATATTGAATGTAGAACCTAATTACAACCTGTTGACTGCCCTCATAGCATAGCTATTTATTTGTCTACATCTGTGTGCATTTCCCTGTTATAAGTCTGGTGGAGGAATATGTAAGCCTCAGGAGTTTTCCAAATGGGCAGGTGACAGAAATTCATTGTAGTATATAAACCCTTTAATATAATTGGAAATTATTACTGTGAAGAATCACTATCCTTTGGCTGTCAATTAATCTGAGATTTATACAATACATTTTCTTATCCATCAGCACGTAGAGAGAAGATAGTGAAATGCACTTAGTGACCGGATGTCAGGTAGCGATTGCTGTTGTTGTTGTTGCTAGGTACAATAACTCGGTTCCAACACATACAAACCCATACACAACAGAATGAAGCATGGCTTAATCCTGCATTATCCTCACAATTGTTGAAAAATTGAGCCCATTGCTGTTGTGACTGTGTCAGTCCACCTCGTTGGGGTCTTCCCCTTCTTCAGTGACTTATTTACTTTACCAAGCATGATGTCCTTCTCAAGGACTGATCCCTTCTGATAACATGTCCAAAGTATGCAAGGCAAAGTCTTGCCATCCTGGCTTCTAAAGAGCATTCTGGCTGTACTTCTTCTAAGACAGATTTGTTTGTTCTTTTGACAGTCCATGTTACTTTTCCAACACCATAATTCAAATGCATCAATTCTTTTCAGGTCTTCAGGTAGCAATGTTGATGTTTGTTGTGAAGTGTCATTGAGTTGGTTCAAACCCATAGCACCCATATATAGGGTTTCTGAGGAGCACTTGGTGAGTTTGAACCTCTGACTTTTTGGTTAGCAGTCCAGTAAAATAAAGTGCTTTTTTTTTTCCTAAAATTTTTTCATGAACAAAATTCTACATTTTCTTTCATCGATGATAATAATATAAAAAGAGATGATATTTTGATGCACCTTAATATTATCCCAACCATTTGTAAATTAAATGATGCTTTTAATTAATGGGGACCCATCGAATACTCCCTAAAAAGCTATGACTTAATATTACCTATCTAATTCTGGCTTCATCAGACAAATCAGTTTCACATTATCAAATTTAATCCTTGCAATAATTCCCTGCTTTGCATGTGAAAAAACTCAATTTAGAAGAGATTAATCAACTTGCCATGGGTCCAGGGAAGGTCAGTGAAGGGCCTAGGGGTTGAAAACAGGTCTGTCTCACACCAAACCTGTTCTCATTCCATCAAAATGGAAATAGTTACAGAAAGTTGTAAATCTTTTGTTGTCTAGATGGGTCTGGTGAAAGGAAATGGGAATAAGATTCTTAGGATTCAATAGTGAGTAATTGTTATCATGACTAATTGCAATTGTCATAACTGTAAAGGTAGAAGTTTTGTAACAAAAAGGGAGGGACTAGTTGATCTTACAGTCCAGAAACAAATGACCCTAGGACCATCAAGGGAGAAAAACATGAGCAGAATGTGGGACCTTATCCAAAGAAGAATTGACACCAGAGATGAAGGCAGAGATGAGGACATGGAGAGATAAAGCAGCTGAGGACTCTAGACTCATGGAAAGAGAGGGACTGGGTGTGACATCCAGGTGCTGGTGACCAGGAGGTAGGCTTGCAGAATGTGCCCTTTGGTAGTTTACATAATTATATATTCCCAAGTGTTTTTTGTTTTGTATATCCAAAAAAAAAACAAAAAAAACAAACAAACAAAATAGAGGGACTAGAAGCCAATAGTGTAGAATGATACATGGAGGGGATCATAATAATTGGAATGAAACGAAATCTGATAGGATGAGTGTAAAACTAATGTTCTCCCATGTAAACTAGCATTCAATTCACAATCAAAACTTGAAAATAAAATAAAAAGAAGTAACTATTCAGATAATATCTCCAATTGTGGCATTTGTCTGAAAAAGCAAAACAAAAAAAGAGGTCATCTGTCTATTAATATTAAACGAATAGCCTAAATAATTTTTTGGATTTTATTTCATAGAACCCTTCCTCCTGGTGAAAGGGGAAAATAGTCCTGAGAGTGTGTCTTTATTGAAGTATTTCTTATCTTGTCTGCTGCAGGCTACAGCATCTAAACCCCTGAAAGTCCTCAGTAGATTTTAGGTTTTAATGAATAATGTCTGTCCTCAGTGTTATTATTTTTAGTGAGCAATTTGTGTGGCTGGGACTGTGAGTAACAGTAGTCCTGCTTGGAGGGAGCAGCACGGCCTTGTCCCAGGGAGTTGTTACTAAGTGCTGTGGAGTCATTTTAGACTCACAGGGTTGAGTCTAAAATGGAGGGAGCAGCATGGCCTTGTTCCAGGGAGTTGTTACTAAGTGCTGTGGAGTCATTTTAGACTCATAGGGTTTCTGAGGAGTGGCTTGTGGGTTTGAACCACCAACCTTGTGATTAGTCATTCAGTGCTTCTCCTGCAGTGCCACATCAGGACCTGGGAGTGGAGCTGCCTTAAAATCCAGTTTCCAAAAAAGAGATCACTCCTCTGTTTCAAGTATTTTCTTATAAATTTCTTTAAGAAATAGATCATTAAACACATCACTGCTGATGAGAGTTCTCATATTTAAAATGCGTACTCTCTCTATATAGTATGGAGAGTCCATGGGTGGCACTTGACTAGGAACCAAAACAGTGGTTTCCAGTCAGAAATACCCCAGAAAACAGGCCTGGCAGTTTTCTTCTGAGAAGTTTTACTCTGACCACGTGAGGTGGCCATGAATTAGAACTGACTCAATGGCAATTAACAACAACAACAACATGTAGGATAAACAATGGACTGGTAACTGCAAGGTCAGCAGTTCAAACCCACCAGCCACTCTCAGAAACCCTATAAGTCATTATGGATCAGAACCAACTCAATGACACACAAAAATAACAGGTACAATAGATACTATTGAGCCCTGGTGTGGGGCTGTAGGATAAGCACTGGACTGGTAACCATAAGAATGACAATTCAAACCCACCAGCTACTCTCAGAAACCCTGTACAGGGTTGCTGTGACTCAGAATGAGTCTTGGTGTGGTGCTGTGGGTTAATGCGCTAGACTACAGTCGGTTTGAACCACAAGGTCAGTAGTTAAAACTCACCAGCAGCTCCTTGGAAACCCTACACAGGGTTGCTATGGGTCTGAACTGACTTGATAGCACTGAACAACAGCAACAATGAGTCAGAACTGACTCGATGGCACATAACAACAGTATCACATATATTGTCTTACTTTCCTAGTGCCATGTAATCTATGTTGGAAGAAGTGCAGCCAGAGTGCTCCTTGGAGGCCAAGATGGCCACACTTCATTTCTCATGCTTCAGACATATTGTCAGGAGGGACCAGTTGTCAGAGAAGGATATCATGTTTGGTAAGGTGGAGGGTCAGAGAAAAAGAGGAAGATCCCCAGCGAGATGGATTGGCACAGTGGCAGCATCAATGGGTTCAAGAATGGCAACAATTATGAGGTTGACCTAGGACCGGGCAGTGTTTTGTTCTGTTGTGCATAGGGTTGCTATGAATCAGTATCAACTTGATGGTACCTAACAACAACAACAATGTAATCTAAGTACCATAGCGTGGCTTTAAATAGACAGAGTTAGCCTCATAGCTCTGAAGGCTGAAAGTCCAAATCAAGGTCTTGGCCCTCTGCACTACCTCTCTGTAGTTCAGAAGTGATTAAGATTAGGACTCATCCCCACACTGGTTATGAGCTCATTCATGTAACAATGATAACTCTTATTTCTAAGCAGGATAACATCCAAAGACATGCTCGGTTGTTAATGTTAGGTGCCACAGAGTCAGTTCTGACTCATAGTGACCCTATGGACAACAGAATGAAACACTGCCTGGTTCTGCACCATCCTCACAATTGTTGTTCTGTTTGAGTCCATTGCTACTGCCACTACATCAATCCATCTCATTGGGAGTCTCCCTCTTATTGCCAACCCTCCACTTTACCAAAGTATGTAAGGGTTAGGATTTATGCAAAAATATAGGGGTTAGGATTCCTAACAACACTCTCCCTCTCTCTCTCTATATATATATATATGTGTGTGTATCTCTCTATATATAGACAGATATAGATGGATAGATAGATAGATAGATAGGTAGATAGATAGATAGATAGATGGTGGTGGTACTTGCTGTTGATTCAATTCTGACTCATAGCGACCCTGTACAAGGTTTCTGAGGAGCAGTGGGTAGGTTTGAATATAGCACTGGTGGCATAGAGGATTAGTGGGTTATACATTAGGATGCAAACCACAAGATCAACAGTTTGAATCCACCAGATGGTCCATGGGAGAAAGATGAAACTTTCTGCTCCCATAAAGATTTACAGCCTCAGAAACTCTATACAGAGTCCTCTTGAGTCAGAACCAACTCAACACATGGCAGCAGAAGCATATATATATGAAATATATTGCTAATCTAACAGCTATCAGTTAGGGAGACGGAAATGGAGGACACACCGTCTTTTGCCAGAAGTTATACAAATCATGGAAATAATGAACATTAGTGAAACAATGTTATATATATGAGGAGATTTAACTTCAGACTTATTCTTGCCAACTGTGTTTAAGCTTCAATAAGGTATATTGTGCCCATTTACTATAATTTCTTATAGAAATTGGAATACTTCCAATGAGCCATCATGGCATCATGGTGAAGAATGAACATAAATTAGATTTACTGGAAAGACATGTATACATATAAATGAATATCTATTGATGAAAAAGATATGCCTACAAAGTAATGTGTATGAAAGCAGACATTTTAGAATGGTTTTATTGTTTTTGAGAAGTCTGTAACTCTCAGACAATTATTAGAATTTGTTGGTGCCAAGCTAGTGTTAAAACTTAGATGATTCAGAGAACCACTAAGCAAACTTGCATGAAGTTCATGGGCTGTACGCATCAACGGGCTCAAGCGTGGCAACAATAGGGAGGTTGACCCAGGATCAGGCAGTGTTTCATTCTGCTGTGCATAAGACCACTATGAGTTGGCATTGACTCGATGGCACCTAACAACAACAACACAACCTAATGTAATGATTCAGTAATTCTGAATGGGACATTAAGAGAGTTTTCCAAGAATCTTCCTGGAGATTCTAACCAGTAAGTTTTTATGGTTCCTAGGATGCTGTAAGAAAATACCACAAACTGGGTGGCTTATACAAATAAATATTATTGTTTCATGGCTCTGTTGGCTGAAACCCGATAACAGGCTATGAGCCATGTCGATTCCCTCTGAGGCTCTGACTGAGAATCTGTTTCATATTTCTCTCCCACCTTCTGGTAGCTCTAGGAGGTCCTTGGCTTCCAGATGCAACAGCACATGACGTCCTTCTTCTTTGTCTCTGTGCATTTTTTCCTCTTCCATAGTCTCACCAGGCATATTAGATTGAGACCCATTTGACACTAGAATGACCTATGTTAATCTGATCCATCATCCAAGACCCTCTTCCAGAACAGGGCCACATTCCCAGGTACAGGGAATATAACTTTAGCATATATTTTTGGGCGATTTAACTCAATCCATGGAGTCCTGGTGTGGTACTGTGGATTAAAGCACCAACTTGCAAAGCCGTTTAAACTTCAAGGATGGCAGTTCAAGCTCACCAGCAAGAAGCTCTTTGGAAAGCCTATACAGGGTCACTATGGGTCAAAACGGACTCAACGGCACTTAACAACAACAACTCAATCCATAACAGGAATAATAGTGACAACTTGAATTTACTCAGCTTTTATTGAGCATGTATTATATTATATCACAGTGTAAATACTAGCTCAATTAACCTCCTTAAACCCTGTGAAACAAATACTAATTTAGAATATTCAATTTGCACATGTGGAAACTGAGGCACAGAGAGGCTATGTAACATGTATGTATAAAAGTATAAAACTATCAAAAGGTGGTAGTAGATTTTAAGCCCAGACTTTGGAACCTGGTGTGGTGCTGTAGGATAAAGCACTGGACTGCAGGGTCAGCTTGAACCACAAGGTCAGTGGTTCAAACTTACCAGTCACTCCTTGGAAACCTTATACAGCCAACTCGATGGCACGTAACAGCAACAACATTCAACTTTAGATGCTGTGCAATTAGAACTGCATACTACATGAGTCCTGGTGTGGCTCATATACAGCCACACTGGGATTTTACCTTGCCTTCGTGTCAAAAGTCTTAGCAATTATTTTAGATGCCAGGGTTCTTGAAATGAGAAACTGTTATATAGATAGACTAATTCAGGTTGTGCTGTTCTTGTTAAGTGCCATTGAGTTGGTTCCGTCTCATAATGATCCTGTCTAGGATTTCTAAGGAGTAGCTAGTGGGTTTGAACCACCAACCTTGTGGTTCAAGCTGATCTTGGTGTCCAGTGCATTATCCTGCAGGGCCACACCAGGTTAATGAAGTTTAAATTCAGGATTTCTCACTTTTCCTCTAGTCAATGTACACATAAAGGTTGCTGTTAGTAACATATTAACAAGCAACATGTGTACCCTATAAACTCCTATTATACTATCTGAGACACCAGCCCAATCCCTTCTAGGAAATAAATATCAGGTGAATGAGAGTCGTTATTCATATAACCTTGAATCTGCTGTAATTTATGATAAGATGAAACCATTCATATTCCTTTATACTTTCATTTTTATGTGTTACACGTATCTTGCAACATTTCTCACAACTGATGAAGGACAACGTAATCATATGTGCCTTTTCCTCAGGATTGACAACTTTTGATTTGCCAAGCGTAGTTGTGTAGCTCTGATTTGGTTGATAAGATTTGACACAACTTCTTGTTTCGTTGAACTGCTGTTAACTGCTGAAAATGGTTGCATCAACCCCGATGGCAACAACTCTACTCATCTTTCCTAAAAGGATGTAGGAGGGAGGTTAGACAACCGACTTGGAAGTACTGTGAATTCATTGGGGGAAAGTTCAAGTTAAACTATTACTATAACGTGTTCATCTTATCTGATATATTACAAATAATTATGACAGCTGGAGGGCAAAGTTGTCTCATTACTGGATATTTAATACAAGTCTTTAGTGGCCTGTGGGCAAAACAGCATATTAGCTCAATGTGATGCCAGTGGGGAATTGCTTAATTATAACAGAGCATAGCCCAAAAGATATGATTATTGCCCAAGAACAGCTTGAGATCCAATTCAGTTCTATTTTTTCCCCCAAAGTTGTTTCAGTTGCTCTACTCACAGAGTCACTCACTGTGGAATGACAAGTGAAGGTTTTAGCTTATTGGGCATTATCACTAAAGAGAAAATGTGGTCCAGGGAGGGATGCTGAGTGTGATGCTTTTGAAGTAGGTCATGAGGATGCTCCCTTTGCTGTTTAGTACCTCATCTACACTTCGCAGCCCTCCTCTTTTTCCTTAGAGCGTCTACTACTAAGAATCATAAAGTTACTTGTGCCTGACCTTCTCTCTTGGATCTAAAGAACTTTGGGGGATCATTAGTTGACTTGTCCTCTGAGTTTCGATACAGTTCAGTACTTGCAACTGAGAAATCCATCAGTCTTTTGGATAATTTGGAGTGATAATGATGACGTATCAGTTTATTGTGTTTGCGATCAAAAGAAGGCAGGTATATAGCAAAATGTTCAGGGTTAACTCAGGAGAAATGGATACTACTGTTCGTGTTTGTTGTGGTAGTAGCTATCTATGTGGGTAGTTTTATTGTCAGTTCTCAGTTAGTAGCACTTATTTGCAACCATCATTGATGAATTATAGCTCCTAGCCTACCAAAGAATGTCCTGGATTACATTTTGTTTATGATATGCATAGTATCCCCAAAACGTTATCTTCCATTGCCTCAATACACTAAAACTAATTATGGAAACAAAGAGAATAAATAAATGCTTCTCAGATATAGTAATGATGTGGAAAGTCACTAGGAAGCTGACTGTTTAATACTTCTTAGGGGGAGGTTATTTCTTATATTATAAAGTTTCTCCACCAATTATGTAAATTCAGGGCAGACTTTATTTATTTATTTATTTTCATTAAACATACCACTGGGCTTGCTGTCTCATTAAGTGATAACACTCATCACTTCCCAGCTGATAGATTATTTTCATTACACAGTTTCTTTTAAGGCTATTTGAAAACTAGGGGTCGTCTTCGACTAATGAGCTTCCAATGACCAGAACGGCATCTTTTGTTAAGGTGCTTTGGAATTTGATTAATTGGTAGGCCAGCCCTGGTCTTTTCTGCAGGCATCATTCATAAATCATCCCCTATGCTCTGCAGCAAAACCATCCACACTCTATTACCTACAGAGACTCAGTGGCACCTTCATAGTCCATCAGAAATGAACTGTATTCCCACATACTAAATTGTTTCTTCATAACTGTGCCCAAGAATTAGATAAAAATGCAGGGCAGGCAAATGCTTTTACTTGATGTATAATGAAAATTGTTTTCATCTGGTTAATAACTGATTGGTGTGGGGGAGGATAATAGGGAAAAATGATAATGAATCACCCACAGGGTTAGCCAAGCTGAGCTGGAAGCCGTAACTTGGGCAATTGGAATATCCTTCAACTTCTTGCTACTGCTTTTATTCTTCTTCTTAAAATGCTTTGTAGATTTCCTTTTGTTGTTATGTTTTATCTTTTAAAAATGAAACTAGTAGGCTCAAAAGCATATCTGAAGTTTTCCCACCATTATCAGGCATTGACATTTCAATGGGAAGACTATTGTACTGATGTTGTCGTGTTGTTACGTGAGTCGGTTCTGACCTGTAGCAACCCTGTATAGGGTTTCTGAGGAGTGGCTGGTAAATTTGAACTGCCGACCTGTGGTTCAAACTGAGTTTGCGGTCCAGTGCTTTAACCCACAGCGCCACACCAGAGACTAGTTATTGGGGAAAATGGCACAACCAAAATAATGAGAATTTGGACACCTGTGAGTGGGTCTAAGGAGTACACAATTGAAAACAGAAGTATCTATTATTATTAGTGTTGTTGTTGTTAGTGAACCTATATGCAATAGAATGAAACACTGCCCTGTCCTGTGTGATCATCACAATTGTCGTTATGTTTGAGTCTGTTGTTGCAGATACGATGTCAATCCATTTCACTTAGGGTCTTCCTCTTTTTCACTGGCCCTCTACTTTACCAAGCAAGATGCCCTGGTTCTAGGGATTGGTCCCTCTTGAGAACATGTACAAAGTATATGAGATGAAGCCTTGCAATCCTTACTTCCAGTGTCTATTCTGACTGTACTTCTCCCAAGACAGATTTGTGTGTTCTCCTGGCAGTTCATGGTACTGTCCACAATTTTTGCCTACTCCATAATTCAAGTGCATCAATTCTTCTCCGTCTGCCCTACTCATTATGTGTCTTTCACATGCATAAGAGGCAATGCCTGGCCATGGCTTGGGTCAGGCATACCTTAATTCTCAAATTGAAATCTTTGCTCTCTTACACTTTCTTGTTGTTGTTAAGTGTCATTGAGTTGATTCCGATCCATAGCGACCCTGTATAGGCTTTCCAAGGAGCAGCTGTTGGGCTTGAACCATCGACCTTGCAGTTTAGAGAAGTTTATTACAGCGTATTTGCACAGTGGAATACGTTCTTCAATTTCTTTGACTGCTGCCGCTTTGAGAATTGTTTGTGGATTCAAATAAAATGAAATCCTTGACAACTTCAATCTTTTCTCCATTTATCATGATGTTGCTTATTGATCCAGTTGTGAGAATTTTAATTTTCTTTACATTGAGTTGTAATCCATACGGAGGAGTATATTCTTCAATCTTTACCAGTAAGAGCTTCAAGTTCTCTTCATTCTGTTAGGAAGATTGTATCATCTGTATATCATTGGTTGTTATAATATGTCTTCCTCCAATCCTGATGCCACATTCATCTTCAGAGAGTCTCAGCTTTGTGTTCAGCATACAGAGTAAACAAGTATTTTGAAACAATACAACCCTAAAGCACAATTTTCCTAACTTTAAACCAGCCAGTATCCCCTAGTTCTGTTCGAATGACTGCCTCTTGCTCTATGTACAGATTTTACATGAGCACAATTCAGTTTCTGGAATTCCATTCTTCACAATATTACCCATAGTTTGTTGATCACATAGTCATATGCCTTTATACAGTCAATAAAACACAAGTAAATATCTTTCTGGTATTTTCTATTTTCAGCCAATGATCCAGCTGACATTAGCAGTAACATCCCTTGTTCCCTGACCTCTCCTGAATTCAGCTTAAATTGCTGGCAGCACCATGTCAGTAAGCTGCTGTAATCAGTTTTTGTTTTTGTGTTTTTTTCCTGTGGAGGGATTAAGTTTTTTTTTTTTTTTTTTTTAAGTTTTGATTGTGATTTGAGTGAAAGTTTACAGGGCAGATCATCCATTTTACATTCAACAAATCATATCCTTTGTTTCATTACAATGATTATAATCCCCTCCATGTACCATCAGTTAACAATATTTGTATCCAACTTTCACATTCATATGAGTCAATTGAATATACTGTGGCTTGGGTCAGGCACATATTAACCCTTAAACTGTATCTTTGCTGTTAAACACTTTAAAAAAAAAAAAAGGTTTTGTGCAGCAGATATGCCTAATGCAATAAGTTGTTTGATTTCTTGACTGCTGCTTCCATGAGTGTTGATTGTAGATCCAATCAAAATGAAGCATTGGACAACTTAAATGTTTTATCCATTTATCATGATGTTATTTATTGGTCCAGTTGTGAGAAATTTTGTTTTCTCTACATTGAGGTACAAGTCATTCTGAAAGCTGTGGTCTTTGGTCTTCCATAAGTAATTATTTCAAGTCCTCTTTCCTTTTAGGAAGCAAGGTTGTATCATCTGCACATTGCAGGTTACTGATGAATCTTCCGCCAATCCTGATGTCAAACTCTTCATATAATCCAGTTTCTCGGATTATTTGCTCAGCATACAGATTGGATAAGTATAGTGAAAGAATATAGACCAATATACACACCCATACTGATTTTAAACCATTTAGTGTGCCCTTGTTCTGTTTGAACAACTGTCTATTACTCTATGTATAGGTTCTTCATAAGCACTATCAAGTGTTCTGGAATACCCATTCTGGGCAATGTTATTCATAGTTTGTCATGATACACACAGTTGAAAGCCTTTGCATAGTGTAAAGTACAAGTAAAGCATCTTCCTTGTAGTCTCTGCTTTTAGCGAAGATCCATCTGATTTCAGTAATGATAGCCCTTGTTCCATGTCCTCTTCTGAATTCAGCTGAATTTCTAACAGTTCCCTGTCAATGTAATTTGCAGTTGTTTTTTAATTCTCTTCAACAAAATTTTATAATTATATTGTTTAATGATTTCCACATTCTGTTAGGTCAACTCTTTTTGGGATGGGCACAAATAAAGATGTCTTCCAATCAGTTGGTCAGGCAGCTGTCTTCCAAATTTCTTGACATAGATGAGTGAGTAACTCCAGTTCTGCTTCTGTTTGCTGAAAGATTTCAGTTTGTAGTCCATCAATTCCTGGTGCCTTGTTTTTTGCCAATATCTTCATTGCACCTTGGACTTCTTCCTTCAGTACTATTGGTTTTTGATGATATGTTACCTTTTAAAATGGTTGAAAAATTACCATTTCTTTTTTGGTTCAATGACTGTGTATACTTTCCATTTTCTTTTATACTTTTTGCATCATTCAAAATTTTGTTCATGGAATCCTTCCATTTTTTCTTCAGTTCTTTCAGCTTAAGAAATGCTAAGTGTGTTCTTCCTTTTTGGTTTTCTAACTCTAGAACTTTGTACATTTCATTACAATAGTTAACTTTGTCTTCTCAAGTTGCCCTTTGAAATTTTCGTTTGGCCCTTTTACTTTCTCATTATTTCCATTTGCTTTGGCATATACATGCTGGAGAGCTCATTTCAGTCTCTTCTGACATCTATTTTGATCTTTTCTTTTTTTCCTGTCTTTTTAATGACTGATTTCTTCTTGCATGATATTCATGTTGTCATCCCACAGTTCTTCTGATCTTTGGTCATTAGTGTCTAATGGTTCAAATCTGCTCTTGAGATGATCCTGAAATTCAGGTGGGATATGTTCAAGGTCATATTTGGACTCTTGTGATCTCGTTTTAATTTTCTTCCGCTTTAGCCTGAACTTGCACTATTGACCCCAGGCCTAGTTTTGGCTAATGATAATAAGCATTTCCACTATTCTTTCCACAGCTGTAGTCAGTTTGATTTTTTCTGTGTTCCATCTGGTTAAGTCCATGTGTATAATTGTCTTTTTATTTTGTTTTTAAAAGATACTTGCAATGAATAAGTCATTGGTCTTACAAAATTCTACATTGGGATTTTCATCATCATTTCTATCATCAAGGCTATATTTTCCCATTACTGAGTCTTCACATTCCAATTATCAGAAATTATCAATACATCTTGATTGCATATTTGATCAGTTTCAGATGGAAGAATTGTTAGATTCTTCAATTTCATCATCGCTGTATTTAGTAGTTAGTGCCTATATATTTGAATGACAGTGGTATTAACTGGTTTTCCTTATCTATCTATCTATCTATCTATCTATCTATCTATCTATCTATCTATCCATCCATCCATCCATCCATCTACATAGATATCTATCCACCTATCCATCAATCCATCTATCTATCTACATAGATATCTATCCATCTCTCTATCTCTCTATCTATCTATCTATCCATCCATTTCTACATAGATAGATAGATGGATAGATAGATAGATGGATGAATGGATGGATGGATGGATGGATGGATAGATAGATAGATAGATGGATAGATGGATGGATGGATTACCCTATTACAGACAGTGTTGTACTTGAAATGTTCTTTTCCATTGATGAATGTGACACTACTCCTTTGAATATGTTGTTACCAGCACAGGAAACTACATGATTGTCAGATTCAAATGGCCAGTACCAATCCATTTTAGCTCTTGAATGGCTAGAATATAGACCTTTATTCATTCCATTTCATTCTCGACAACTTTAATCTCTAAAAAAAGAGATTCACTATGTAGTAGTAATTGACTACAACAGGTAGTTAGGAAAGCAGTTACTTTTCAGCTACAGCTGTTATGGTTGTAGCGTGAATCTCATTTTACTTTGGTTAAGCTAAAACTTTTCTGGCACCCTTATTTTTCATGACCCTGTTTTATACCTGTTTTAAAAAGATGAAAGGTAGCTCTTGACTAGGATTAGGGCATCCCTGGTACATATTCTCCCAGGATGGTTGTGAAAAGTAAATGAGATGCTACATGCCTAGAGTCAATGCCTGTTAATTCCCTTCTATCTTCTCCATTTCCCTATCATCCTGGTTTTGTCAGTACTTTATTGCCCCTGTAAGGGTTACAATAGCAGTAGGTATGGGATCCCACTACCATGGTTGCCTAGTGACTTGGCAAAAGGGAACAGGCTGTGCAAAACATTGGCTCTTCATGCTAACCATACATGGATCAGACTGGAGGGCCAAAGCTAAAGAAGTCATTTGTAATGAGTATCTTCAACTACCCTGTTTAAGATTTACTAACATTTAACCTGTCCTGGTGGCATAGAAGGTTAAATAGTGGGCTACTGTAGTGCCGTGAAGTACTTCATATGGCTCTTACACCCATAGAGTTTATAACTCTCACCAAACAACTCTTTTTTTTTTTTTCCTGATGGGGCTGGGTAATAGAAGGTGGGAGAAGATGCTAATGGGATGATATGATTCGGTTATGAATGATTGTTAACATGGGTAATTGTGGTTGTAGAACTTTGAAACTTTAACATGGATATAAAACTAGCCATGCTATAAGCAGGAAGGGAGATCTCACTGCTTCATGAAAAAAGAAAAGCCAGGAATGCAGTGTGTCCTTTGGACCCCAAGATCCCTGTACATTGAGTCTCCTTGACCCAGGGACAGAGCAATGTGACAGTGCAGGAGTAGCAGAGGAGAAACAGCAACAGAACAAAGAACCGGAGCTTCCCAGCCCACAGAGCAAGTGACTTTGGGCAGGAAGCTTGCTTGCAGAGTGAGGTACCTCTTAATTGGGGAAATCTAGATTTGCCCTTCTCCAGCAAAATTACAAATCTCTTTCAGGCTACTGATAAATCCCCATAATGCACTCTACTCCACCATTAACCTCAACCTCAAGCTAGCCTCTAAAAAAGTTTGTATCATTACTGGAACAGAGCAGAGGGCAAGAGGCAGAGAACCATAGAGAGGCTGCCTGCCTGCCTGTGGGCACGACAGAGGAAAGGCTGTACTGACTGGAAGGATTGTGCCCTGGACATTTCTGATCCTATATTGTAACCTAATTATTAGCATCCCTAATAAATCCCATTAACTGTGAGTATACTTTCTTAGTTTTGTATGGCTATTCCAATGAATTATTGAACTCAGATGAGAAACAAAGAATGTTGAGGGGAAGGGTGGTTAGTGGTTTTTTTGGGTCTTTTTGTTTTGTTTTTTTTGCTGCTAACCAAAAGGTCAGCAGTTCAAATTCACCCACCAATTGCTCCATGGTAGAAAGACAAGGCTGTCTGCTTCCATATAGATTTGCAGTCTCAGAAATCCTATGGAGCAGTTCTTCTTTGTCCTATGGGATCACACTGAGGCAGCAGCAGTGAATGGTTTTCTTTGTTTGGGAACCTAGAACTAAACCATAAGAATTATACATTAGCATACCATTTCCTCTGTATGGATGAAACATCGTAATTTTAATAACTAACTTTGCATACTACTCATGAGCGAACCTTATTACAGTCCTTTAGCAGGTAGCTAAGCAGAAAGAATTAGGTATGGCATTGCAGGTTAACTACCATACTGCTAACTTCAAGGGTGGCAGTTCAAACCCAGGAGCCACTACTCAGAAGCCCAACTCAACAGTGCTTAACAACAACAACAAACAGGAAGGTCAAGTTCATTTTTCAGGAAAATGGGGTGATTCAACTAGACACAAAAACCGAGAATCCTAACTTAGTGTCCATAGTTAAAACAGCAGTGGATTAAAAAAGCAAAGGAATTATCCGTAGCAACTGATCCGTTGCATGCTAAATAGCTGGGAAATTTAGTGTCCTTGACCCTGGATCCTAGGAGATCACCACATAGAACATTAGAAAGATAGTCAGCAAGTGGCTGCTGACTTTCTCCATGACCCAAAAAACCACGAGTGATTGGAGCCTCTGGTCTTCTTAATTGAGCTCCATTCAATTCAGAAGCCATGCTGTGCAGCAGGGTACGTGGCTTACTGTTTTACAACTGTTTTAAGTGGATTAATGTTTAACTGCTATAAGTTTCAGTTCTCTCTGCTGCAAAACAGGATCATGCACTTACCCTTTCTGTCTCATGGGATTGCTTAAAAGAACTCAATGAACTTATAGATGTCTCATTGCTTTGGAAAACATTAAATATTTTGCATAACTGAAATACTCTTTCTAAGCCTTTAGTCTAAGGTCAGGGGCAGTAAAGATTCGTTGGCAGAATTCTTACCTTCTATGCAGGAAATCTGGGTTCAAGTTTTGACCAATCTACCTCATGCACAAGGAGATCTGGTAGAATAATGGTTACAAATCAGGCTGTGAACCTCAAGGTTAGCAGTTCGAAACTACCAACTTGGGCAGGAGAAAGATGAAGCTTTCTGTTCCCATAAAGATTTACAGCCTCAGAAACCCTGTACAACGTTGCTATGAGTTGCAACTGACTCCATAGCACATAACCACCACCACCTCATGCCACCACCACCACCTCATGTATAGCAACCATCCATCACTGGAGACTGGTTTGTTGCTATGGTGCTGAACAGATTTCAAGACAGTTTTCAGACTAAGATGAACTAAGAGTTTCAAAAGTCATGGTGATCTACTTCTGAAAATCAGCACATAAAAATTTTGTGGATCACAGATAGTTGACAGGACAGTTGTTCATGAGTCCTACTTAACAGTAGCTAACAACAAAAGTAACTTTTGATTAAAAATCTGAATGTTACAGGGAGTTTTAGAAACTTTCCTTTAAGGCTTGCAAGTGCAAAGAAGATTTGAGGAAGGTGGGACAATTGAATTTGGGAGCATTTTACTAGTGGTTCTTGGTCATACATGGCAGAACAAGGGCAGCTAGGAAAGGATGTACATTTCAAAACTAATTGTTACAAGGAAGCTAATAAATTCTTAGGAATTCTGCCCCTTCAGCACTTTTGAGTTGAAAAAGCTACAGAATGACTATATCAGGGGAGTATAAGTCCAAAAGGAAAGAAATTGGCTTGTGAACAGTAATTTGAAAATAACAAATTGATTTTTCTACTTGGAGAGATTTTATCAAAATAAATATGGATATGTGATGGAGGAGTGATAAATTACATCACTTCAAATTTTCTGTAAGACCTAAGAATAGAAAAGAGATTATTCTTTAAAGAATAATCTTTAAAGAAAGCTTAAGCTTTCTTTAAAAGGTCTCTGTACAAAAGATCTAAACACCTAAAGACAAATCTAAACCTAGATAAAAAAAAAAAAAAAACAACAGCAAACACATCCTTGGACAAGCTATTATACAAGTTCCCCCAAGTATATTTAATGTTTTATTTCTCAAAAGGTTGCCACTCGCATGTATATGTATTTTGATCCATAGCAATTCTCATTTATGCAGCACATTTTACGTGTTTTAGTTAAAGGCATTTACAAGGCTCTGAATTGTGTCAAATGCATCCTTGACACCCGCATAAATGTTTCAGGAAAGAATTATGGAAATGGCAACATAATTAATTTTCTATTGAAGAAAACCTAATGGATCACAGAAAATGCCCAAGTTGACATGTGTAATTTCAATGCATAGCTTTTAGTGTTTCCCTAAAGGTGTTAGACTAATGAAATAAGCAATATTATGAATAGCAATTTGCTTTGCTTTATTTATTTACCCAATTTTGTTGTTTCAAAAGCACTGTTTTTCAGTTTACCAATGAAAACCTACTTAGGACCACGCTCAAGATTTAAAATAATAATAATAATAAAGCCTTATATAATCAAATGAGGTGATGTGATGTTTTTTTCTTAATCTATCATTGTTGCAGACATTCTAGAAACACATCAGTTAATTGAATACCTGTTACTGGAACTGATTTATTGGTTTTATTAAGTGGAAATCTTTAGAACTACTAAACAAAAAAGTAAGTACTGATGTAAAATAGTTTAAATCGACTGAAAAATAGAAGCACTGTTTTAAGATTAACTTACTTGAATCTTATAGAACAAATCTTAAAGCATTCTCCTAAAACCCTCTTTTGGTTTATCTCTGTCTCTAGCAGTATCAAATGCCCAGTCCGAAATGACGATGTCATCATTTACAAATGTAACCTTCTTGAGTGTGCTTTACAACATAATTCTTTTCCCACACTGTATAACGTCACTCCTTCCAACTTGAATCTCCTTTGGCTTGGCTTGGCTGTGTGCCGTGGAGTCGGTGCTGACTCATAGCGACTCTATACAGGCTTTCCAAGGCTGTAAATCTTTACCGCAGCAGAACCCCTCGTCTTTCTCCAACGGAACAGGTGGTAGTTTCAAGCTGTTGACCTTGCAGTTCATAGCTCGATTCGTAACCACTACACTATAAGAGCTCCTTTTCTGCGAGTCTATTTCCATATAGAGTCCTTAATTACTCTAAGATTGCATTACTATAGCCCAGATCATTCCTGTTGACCTGGAGTTTTCAAAACGAGGAAAATGAATAAGTTTTCACTGCCCACATTAGAAACACGGAATCAATGGTTGGCAGTATCAAGAAAGAAATAGCCCAATGGCTATAAAGTGACATTTTAAAGGGAACAGGATTCCTTCTGTTGTAACCAGATTTTTTATCTTTACTAAATAATGTAGCATGTGAGGAACATTTGGGCATCAGGGGAAAGCAGTTATGTAGAAGAGTAAGGTACAGTGAGTTTTCAAGACCAAACTGTTTTCAAGAAATGTATGGACATCAGGTTAGTTTTAGAATTCCAGCTTTGTCATAAATCTCAGCATAGAGGTAGGGGAAAGAGTCTCAGAGTCTGTGATGCACAAGTAGGATTGTATGCCTGATACATCCACTCTTCACCATGCTGGCTTCCCATGGAACTTGACTTCTTGAAACTTTATCATCTGTTGTGCCTTGATCATTAACTTTCAGTTGGACTCACCAATGGGCAGACTGGCCAATATCGGAAGAAGGAAAGAGGGAGGTCAGGGTATTTTGTCCTTGCTCTCTCTGTGCTTTGATTCCTTTGTGGTTCCAGTTTTCAGTGGGTTCTAGTAATTTTGCTTTTTACCTTTGGTCTTATTTTTCTTATGTTGGTAGTCTCTGAGTGCTTCACTCTCTACCATTCATTAACCCTTCCAACACCTTGTAAATAGTCTCTTCCTTCAAGGATATTTACCTGAGCTAAATTTTGTTTCTTTTCAATTGTTGTTGTTAGGTGCCATCAAGTTGGCACCTACTCATAGCGACCCTACGTACAACAGAACGAAACACTGCCCGGTCCTGGGCCAACCCCACAATTGTTGCGCATTGATGCTGCCACTTTGCTAATCCATCTCACTGGGGGGTCTTCCTCTTTTTCTCTGACCCTCCACTTTACCAAGCATGATATCCTTCTCCAATGACTGGTCCCTCCAGACAATATGTCTGACATATGAAAGGTGAAGTTTGGCCATCCTGGCCTCCAGGGAACACTCTGGCTGCACTTCTTCCAACACACATTTGTTGGTTCTTTTGGCAGCCCATGGCACTTTCAATATTCTCCTTCAACACCATAACTCAAAAGCATCAATTCTTCTATGGTCTTCCTCATTCACTTCCCAGCTTTCGCATTCATATAAGGTTATTGAAAATACCATGGCTTGGGTCAGGTGCACCTTAGTCCTCAAGCTGACATCTTTGCTCTTCAACACTTTAAAAAGGTCTTGTGCAGCAGATTTGCCTAGTGCAATACATCATCTGATTTCTTGATTGCTTCCATGAGTGTTGATAGTTGATCCAAGAAGAATGAAGTCCTTGACAACTTCAATCTTTTCTCTGTTGATAAGAATGTTGTTTATAGGTCTAGTGGTGAGCATTTTTGTTTTCTTTATATTGAAATGCAATCCACACTGAAGGCTGTGCTCTTTGATCTTCATGAGTAAGTATTTTAAGTCATGTTCAGTTTCAGCAAGCAAGGTTATATCATCTGCATATCTCAGGTTATTAATAAGTCTTCCTCCAATGCTGATTCCACGTTTTTCTTCATATAACCCAACTTCTCAGATTATTTGCTAAGCATACAGGTTAAATAAGTACAGTGAAAGAATACAGCCTTGTCGTAAACCTTTCTTAGTTTTAAAACATTCAGTATTCCCATGTTCTGTTCGAACAATGGTCTCTTGGTCCTTGTAGAGATTCCTCATGAGCACAATGAAGTGTTCAGGAATACTCATACTTCATAATGTTGTCCACACAATCAAAAGCCTTTGCATAGTCAATAACACACAGGTAAACATCTTTCTGGTATTCTTTGCTCTCAGCCAAGATCCATCGGATATCAGCAATGATATCCCTTGTTCCATGGCGTGTTCTGAATCCAGCTTGAACCTTTGGAAGTTCTCTGTCAATGTATGCTTGCAGCCATTTCTGTATTACCTTTTGTAAAACTTTACTAGCATGAGATATCAAAGATATTTTCTGATGATTTTCGTGTTCCGTTGGATCACTTCTTTTTGGAATGGGCAAAAATATAGATTTCTTTCAATAAGTAGCTCTGACTAATTCAAGAATCACATGATGTCAAGAGTGCAGAGTTTGCTCTGTGTAAGGTGGAATCATCTGTTACTGAACAATCACTTCCATTGGTAACAAATGTAATTCAGGAGAGCAGAGAGTTTAAGAGCAAATGAAGCAAAATAAGACAGACTTGGGTTTCATTTAGCCAGTAACTTATGCACAATATTCTTCACTTTGCTCCTTTAAATGGGGATTGTAGTTGTGTCTATATCACTGGCTTGTTTTGGGGAAATTTCGTTACAATACTTGACTGTGTCTTCTGGAGCGGTCCTTAGACATTTTCTGTTCAGTTCTTTTATTTCCTCATTTCTTCCATTCACTTTAGCTTCTCTTCACTGAAGAGCAAGTTTCATAGTTTTTTTCTGATATCCATTTTGATCTGTCCCCCACCCCCTGCATTTCTAATGCCCTCCTGCTTCCTTTCTGTATAATGTTCCGGGTGCCATACACAACTCTTCTTGTTTTGGGTCATTAGTGTCTAATGCATCAAATCTGTTCTTGAGACGGTCTCTAAATATAGGTGGGATATGTTCAAGATGATACTTTGGCTTTAGTGGACTTCTTTTAATTTTCTTCAACTTCTTAAGCCTTAACTTGTATGTGAGTAATTGATGGTTTGTTCCTGGTGTCATTTTGACCGACTATATTGAGCTTATTCATTGTTTCTTCCCCTAATTGTAACCAATCTGATTTTGTGAATAAAACAATTAATTGATGCAATTATTTTTAATTACTTAAAAATAGTAGAAGTTGAGAAAGTTAAAGAATGAATTTGTCATGGATTGTTTAATTTGGAAAGAACTTGATATACTAATTCAAACAGGCTTTTAAATGACAAATTAAATTTAACATACTACTAATCTTAAGGATTAGTAGTATGTTAAATTTGAGTTGAGTTGTGGTGTCGGAGGAGAATACTGAAAGTGCCATGGACTGCCAAAAGAACCAATAGATCTATTTTGGAAGAAGTGCAACCAGAGTGCTTCTTGGAGGCCAAGATGGCTAGGCTTCGTCTCTCATACTTTGGACACATTGTCCGTAGAGAACAGTCACTGGAGAAGGATGTCATGCTGGGTAAGGTGGAGGGTCAGAGAAAAAGAGGAAGACCCCCAACGAGATGGATCAGCCAGGTTGGCGTCATTGATGGAGTCAAGTGTGGCGGCAGTAGTGAGGTTGGCCCAGGATCGGACATTGTTTTGTTCTGCTGTGCATGGGGTCGCTATGAGTCAGTTCTGACTTGATGGCACCTGACAACAACAACAATCTTAAGGAGTACCACAGGATAAAGCACTGGACTGCAAGGTCAGCTTGAACTGAAAGGTTGATGGTTTAAATTCACTAACTGCTCCTCAGAAACCCTATGTTGTTGTTGTTATGTGCCGTGGAGTCGGTTCCGACTCATAGCGACCCTGCACAGGGTTTCCGAGGCTGTTAATCTTTATGGGAGCAGAACGCCTCATCTTTCTCCCGCGGAACCGCTGGTAGTTTCAAACTGCTGACCTTATGGTTCGCAGCCCGATTCGTAACCACTACGCTACCAGAGTCACTATGAGTCGGAATGGACTCAATGGCACTTAACGATAACAACTTATCTTAAGGATTCTTTTTTGGGGGTGTTTTATGGAATAAAAATCTGAAACTGTATTTGTGGGATATATCATGCATCAATGACAGTACATAAGGGTAGGAGTTCTGAATTTCTTGCATGACTCAAATAACATCTGTACATATAAGAAATCTAGCTAAGCTCACCTTTTTACAGAAACTATCAAGACATAGGCATTTCATTTACCTTGTTAAAGGACAATGGCAGAGCGAGCCAACATTAGATACCAACTCCTTTATTGAACCCAAAGCTCTCTCCATTACATTAAAGATGGATAATGGACTTCAACTCTGTACTAACTCTATACCATTGATAGCAGTGAATTCTGTTAATAACTGTGGGATTCATGGCAACACTTCCTCTGATAGTTTAACAGTGTCTGCCATGGGTGCTTCAAAGGAATATGGTCACCAATAGTTCTGAATTGTCATCTCTGATCTACATAAGATGGTAACCCTGGCCATATTTTTATATAGGACCTAACAATCACCTAGCAGACACCTCTAGAATAAAATGTGCTATTGTTATTAGGTGTTATTGAGTTGGTTGTGACTCACATCGATTCTATGGACACAGAACGAAACACTGTCCTGTCCTGTTTATCTTTACAACTGTTGCTATGATTGAGATCATTGTTGCCACCACTGTGTCAATCCATCGCATTGAGGGTCTTCCTCATTTTCATTGACCTTCAATTTTAACAAGAAGCATGATGTCCATTTCTAGGGACTGGCCTCTCCTAATAACATGGCCAAAGTATGTGAGATTAAGTCTCATAGTCCTTACTTCTAGGGAGCATTCTGGCTTTACTTCCCCTAAGACAGATTTATTTGTTCTTCTGGCAGTCAATGGTAATTTAAAAATTTTTTGCCAACATAATTCAAATGCATCCATTTTCTCCAATCTTTCTTATTCATTGTCCAGTAGTCATATGAAATGTAGGATGTATTGTATGTAAAGAAAAAAAAAAAAAAAGAAAAACTGTCAACGTGGTATGTGTGTGTTGGGATAGCAAAGAAAAGAAGTTTTTGCCCAGGCAGTCATTTTTCTCCCATTTAAAATCTCTTCAAGATCAGAAACCTAATAACAGTCATTTGCAAAAACAAAACAAAACAACCTGCTAAGGTCTCCATTACCCGACTTTGGGATTTTAAAGTGATGGATTCAGTGTTCGTTCTGCTTTGCTTTACTCGAATACCTGCAGCTCTGTGGATGCCTCATTTGTGATTTATAAAATTAAAATCCATTGCCTTTGATTTTCTGACTACAAAAGCACACCCTTTGTCTCTGTTTAAAGTCTTAGTTCATAGAGCAGTCTCAGAAAAAGGGAACTGCATAATTCTTCCTTCTGTGCCTTCACAGCTGACTGCTAGGCAGTTATTCTGATTCCCATAATACTTTGTACTTGGAGATTTACTAGTCTCAAAGTCCTCAAAGGGTTTCATGAAATGGAATTTTCTATTTGGCACAATTTTTTATTGCATTTGGAAAATATTAGGTGACAGTCTCTCCTATGTTACATGTGGAAAAGTATTCAACAGAGAAGGTAGTGAGGACCAATAAGTCACACAGCAACAAGTGGTGTCAGTTTGGACTACAGATATGTCTGGGAAATGTTGGACCACATATATCTCTGTGGTCCCATAGGTTTTCTTTCTTTTTTCTATTTTTCAGCAACCAGAAAAGATTCACTGTTGACACTTGACATGCAGAGCTGGAGGTCTGTACTGGAGGTAGATGGACAAGAGTCCTTCCCTCTGGAATCTAATGTATGTAGACCAGTGTCCTTCAGCTGTCCCACCTGGCTGCTGCACCTACTTCTGGTACTGCATCCTCTGTGCTGGATGGGCTTCCAGCACTAGAAGACCTTGTCTCAGGCGCTGCAGGTGAAGGGCTTCTCACCTGTGTGGGTCCTCAGGTGCTGGATGGTATGGAGCTCCCAAGAAAGGCAACACACTGGCTCCAGGTTGGAGCTCTGATGAAAGGCCTAGCTGCGTTCACAGCACTGTAGGTATCCCAGCTTTGTGACCTTTAGCCCCTAAA
This sequence comes from Chrysochloris asiatica, assembly GCF_000296735.1. NCBI lineage: Eukaryota > Metazoa > Chordata > Mammalia > Afrosoricida > Chrysochloridae > Chrysochloris > Chrysochloris asiatica. The sequence continues at coordinate 723,066 of NW_006408558.1, forward strand.
TCCTGCTTGTTCACAAAGCCCATGCACCCCTCTTCGTACAGGGTCCAGTTCTTGGTGGTTGACCCATGACTCACATCAAACTGGGTTCTGGCCCAAAGCTGTCTCCACACTTGGGTCTCTGGGGAAGGGCCCTTGGCTGTCTCCTCAGCACCCCTGCATCCTGGTCTGTCCCCACCTTAGGAACATCTGCCTGTGGAGCCTTCGCAGGTTCTGACTCAGAATCCTCCAGGAAGTGTTTCTGTCGATCTGGATTTCCTGGGCATCTTGAGGATCCATGTCTGGAACCTCCTTCTCCTCTGGCTGTGGCTGGGAGAGCACCTTAGGGTGACAGTCATGCATGGGAATGAAGCAAGTGGTGGTGGTGGGCACCAGGAGGCATCCCTGGTGATGAAAGACTGGCAGGGAGATAGGTCAGGAGGGAATTCCTGATTGCCCCTCAGGGCCATCATCTTTCCCTGACCCTCCTGGAGGTGTGCACATCTAGGGCTCCTTTCCTCACTGTCTGAGTGGAGGTGGGACTCAGAGTGGAAGCCCCTTCAGCTCATAGAGTTTCAGACCTTCACTCTGAGCTCAGTTTCCAGCCCCCACCGCAGCAGCAGCCAAAGGAAGAGGAACACCAGCGCCACCAGGTCAGGACCGAACCCGCCTCTGTAGGCTCTTCCCACTGGGAGTGTTGTGCCTGCAGAGAAGCCACCCTAGTGAAGAGCACAGAAAGCAATAATCACCAAGCTCAGGTCTGCATCTCCACACAAGCAGTGTGACTTTAAATGTTGTGTGATTTTAATGTATACAATGCATGTGAAATCTTGGTGTTGCACTCTAGGATAAGCACTGGACTGCTAACTGCAAGGTTGGCAGTTCAAACCCATCAGTTATTCCTAAGAAACCCTATTCAGGTTTCTCTATAGCACTTAACAACAGCAATGCACCTATCTATAATATGGTGTGGCCACAATGTCCTATTTCACAGAATCTATCTGGACGTTGGTGGTAATTGGTGTGTGTGTGCCACCAGTTGGTTCTGGCTTATAACAACCCTTTATAACAGACTGTAAATCTTTACAAGAGCAAATAACCTTATCTTTCTCCAGCAGGCAACTGGTAGAATCGGACTACTGACCTTGTGGTGAACAACCCAGTCCATAATTCACTACACTACAAGGGTTAAACAACATTTATCTATACTATGTTGTAAGTCTTTTTCTTTATCTTGCTACCCTGATCTTGGAAGACTACAGGCCTCCAGTGACAAATAGTATTTATTTTAGTTTTATTATTCAGAAGTAATAACACTGACAGGAAGAAATGAGTTGTTCTCTACCTCTACATAATCTACAAAAGGTGATTTGAGATTTCATCACTATGGAATCAACACTTGGAAAAGAGACCACTTTAGTCTGAAAAGTCACTTTGAAGATTCGTGAAGTTTGTTGACTGTAGACAAGCAAGAATTGTGTGGGTTCTTTTTCGCCCCCTTAGATATGGCAGATCAGAGCTTTACCTACTAAAATGACAACCAGTAAAAGAAAATAATGTCTACAGCAATAAAAAACAAAACACTTTCAATTGTATGTAAGTGATAAAATACTGAAAAACACAAGAATTTCAGTTTTTTTTATGAGTGACACCAAAATTTGGAAAGGTATTATTTTGCCCCTTGGTAATCTTGCAAAAATTTGATTTTGATTTAGAAGTTGCTCAACCTATAAAGAAATGAGAGATTTTCCTTTTCTCCTTTTTTCAGAGTTAATCAGTGTGACAATGGAGCTGTCATTTAAACTAAGTTGACTTTATGCTGCCTTTTAGTAACAGACTTCCTGTTCCTTCAGCAACTTTTCTCCAAGATCTATGTATTGAGTGTATGGATTATAGGCAGTTGCTGATGGCCTCAAGGAACAAAGAACAGCTCTAGACTAAGTGGTGATAGTCATTCAAATGTATTTGCATCCAAGTGACTAAAAGTTTAGTACTTTCAAAACATGTTCTCAAATTAGTAGCTTCTGGAAACTCCTTAGGAACCATGTTCTATTTAATGCAGATAATATTATTGCTACTTCTTCTTCTTCTTTTTTTTTTTTTTTGTCTTAACCCTGCGTCATTGTCACATGGTCATCAGTGACATTCTTATGAAGAATTAGGTAGCAACTCTTACCTATATCTCATTCAGTTTTACAATTCACTCATCTTCACTATTGTCCCATGAGTATTGTAGGAAGATTGTTGTTGTTCCGAGTCATAGCAACCACGTATAGGGTTTCTGAGGAGAAGCTGGTGGGTTTCAATGTATTACCATGTGTTTGCAGTCCACTGCTGACTCTACAGCACCTCACCAGGAGTCCAGAGAAGGAGGTTAGGATATTATAATCGTCTTACAACTTGAGACCTCCAGATACCAAATGGAAAAGTATTTTACATGAAATCAGTACTCAAGAGACTTGGTTGCATCATCTTTTGAGCTCTAAACATACCAACCTTTATCCTAAAGTGACCCCAAGAGTCATAAACAAGGTGAAAATACAATCCATATGAGTTACGTTGAATTGTTTCTGCATAGGATTTAATGAAGTTTTTTTCTGTGACTTTGCTGTGACTCTTTGAAAGTAATTTTTTTTCCAGTAATAAGTAAAATGTCAGTACGACCGGGATATAATAAATATCTTATTTTTTTGAAGGTCATTAGCAGTCACAATGCCACTTCTATGATAGGGAAAGCTTTCAAAGCCTACGCAATGTGCATTCATTTATGAGAGTTTGTGTTTTTCTTCCTATTACTGTGTGTCCAATTTCTGGAAGCATACTGCCTGAATATGATCTTCTTTTACCTGGCAAACCATGATGGAAGATCCTGGCACTATTCATGTCAGTAACTTGGGGTAAGAAGAAGGTGCAATTAAGATTATGTCTACTTAAAACCATTGGAATGACCTTTTCCAAGAATGGATGGATGGATGGATTTATTAGTTCAGGCAAGCAAGCTACTCATTCAATAATTAAAAAAAAAAAAAAAAAGTAGCATTTTTTCAGTGTGAAAGCTAACACAATCATTGAAAACTATAGCAAAAGAAAAAAAGAGATAATAATGCAATACCCTGTCATCCACAGAAACCACTGAATTATTTTGCTGTGTTTTATCTTTTTAATATGTATGTTTTTAGGATTTAAAAATAAATACAGTCATAATGTTTTATACTATACCGTGTTTCCTTAGTATTATGCTCATTATATTTTTTCCCTGCAGTTTCTACTCTTTGATTTTATCATAGTTCAGGAATGCTGGTGTGGTGCTGTAGGCTAAGCACTGAACTTCTAACTGGAAAGTTGGCAGTTCAACCCCAACAGTTGTTCCATGGAAGAAAGATGGCCTTTTTGTTTCCCTAAAGATTAAGGAGCTCTGGTAGTGTAGTGGTTACGAATCGGGCTGCGAACCTTCAGGTCAGTGGTTCGAAACTACCAGCCGCAACTCGGGAGAAAGATGAGGCTTTCTACTGCCGTAAAGATTTACACCCTCGGAAACCCTGTACAGGGTCATTATGGGTCGGAACCGACTCGAAGGCATTTAACAACAACAAAAGATTAAGGGCAACAGAAACCCTGTACAGGATAGCTGTGAGTCCATTTTGATTTTGTTTGTTTGTTTCATCGTTGTTCTTAAGTGCTGTTGAGTCCCTTTCCACTCCTAGAGACCCTGGGTAGTGTTTCCGAGGAACGGCTGGTGAATTTGAACTGACAACCTTGTGGTTCTGACAGATTTTACAGCACATTAACCCACAGTGTAAACATTCCTGTATATTTAATTATTTGAGTTATTTTCCACCGAGTTACAGGAAGACTGAAAAAAACATATATCTCTGACTTCTTACTGTTTGTATGTTTAGTTAGAAAGTGGAAGTTACTAGATCATAAGAGCAGGGGAATTTTCATGAAACCCTGCCAACCGTGTTACACTGACGTCATATCAAATGATACTCCCACCAGGAGTGTGCCAGAGTCCCTTCCTTCCTATAACTTCACTAAATCTCAGTTGTGTTAGGTATTTGAAAAAATCCATTTTAATGTAAACATGAGTATACAGAAGGAGTGACCCAAATTTCTTCAGTATGTGTTGGAGAGCAGATGTCATCGCAGAGGCTTCACTAGGGAGGTAATTGTTGTTGTTAAGTGCTGTCGAGTTGGTTCTGACTCATAGTGGCTCTGTATAGGGTTTCTGAGGAGCACTTGGTGAGTTTGAATTGCCGACTTTGGGTTCAAAACAACTTTGCAATTCAGCGCATTAACCAACAGTGTCACAGTCTATCAAAAAGAAGAGAAAGGAAATCTCTGGGATCGGATTGTAATGAGTGAGGAATTTAGGCTGAGAAAGCAGCATTTGTAAAGAAGTGAGGCAGGAAAAGGGAGTTGGGGAAGTTTGGATCCTTCACTTGTTGTTGTTAAATGCCGTCGAGTCGGTTCCGACCCATAGCGACCCTGTACAGGGTTTCCGAGGGTGTAAATCTTTACGGGAGTAGAAAGCCTGATCTTTCTCCAGAGGATCTGCTGGTAGTTTTGAACCGCTGACCTTAAGGTTCGCAGCCCGATTCGTAACCACTACGCTACCAAGAGCTCCTTGGATCCTTCACTAGAGAGCAGTAAAAAGAAATGAAATAGAGACCAACGCTAGAGAACAAAAGGCCCTTTGCTTCATCATAGAATTTTTTAACTGTATCTTATAGATCTGGTAGCATAGTGGCTATGAGTTGGGCTGCTAATCTCACGGTCAGCAGTTTGAAACTACCAGCAGTTCCAAGGGAGAAAGATGAGGCTTTCTGCTTTAATAAAGATTTACAGCCTTGGAAACCCTATGCAGCGTGGCTATGAGTCGGAACCGACTCCACAGCACACCACCATTATCTTATAGATCAGAGTTTCTTTTAAAGTTTTCCACAGGCCACTGGCATTGGTATTACATAAAACTTGAGAAGACTTACCAAGTCCTCGATTCTAATCTAGATTTTATGACGCTCCTTTAGACTACTCTTTACTTTTTCTTTCTAACTCCTATATCACTTCATTTAGGCCTCTTCTAAAAGCATTTGCCATGTGCTATAATTTGTTATTTATTATTTACTTAGAACACATCATCAGGCAAGAGCATTGTTAGAAAAGGACATCATGGTTGACAGAGGTCCAAAGAAAACAAGAGAAACTCTCAATGAGCTCGAAGACACAATAGCCACAATAATGGGCGTAAACATATGAATCCACAGGAAGATGGTTCAGGACTGGGTCACATTATGTTCTATTGTGCATACAGTCTCATGTGTTGGAACTGACTCGGTGGCAAATAACAACATAACATCATCCATCTGTTTTCATCACCGTCTTCTTCACTCGACTATGCGCCTTTAGACCAGCATTGGGGCACCTATTTTCTGCTAAACTGTATAGCATCATTCATGGACCATACAAAATTTTCAACTTAAAAATTAGCCTTCTCTTACGAATCAGGCTTAGAACCACAAGGTCAGCAGTTCAAAACTACCAGGTGATCCATGTGAGAAAGATGAGGCATTCTGCTCCTGTAAAGATTTACAGCCTCGGAAAGCCTGTGCAGGGTCACTATGAGTCCGACCGACTCCACGGTACTTAACAACAACAACAATATGTTTTTGGCAAAACATTTAATTAACTCAACAGTTCCCTTGGCAGGGCCAGACCAAATGATTTTGTGGGCCATATACAGCCCATGGGCCAGACATACCCCACCCCCACTTTAGACCATCATCAAAATTTTATTCATCATCAGGCTTACATGAGTATAAGTAGCATTTATGTAATGTTTTTGAAATTTAAAAATTAAATGATCACTAAAACAAAAATGTTCATGCACTTAATAAATACAACCAAGCTCATATTGCTTCAGATAAGTATTCTCCAAATGATTCAAATATCTAAAACCCAGAATTTCTACCTAGGAAAAGTTTGCATTTACTACAGAAAGTCAACTATTCACAGGTTTAAATGGTTTCCAGGCAGCTAAGTAACTTAATTAAACAAATAACTGCATGAAATTAAAACTTTTTGAAGACTTTCCCAAACCAAGGAGTTCTTTCTTGAGCCCAAATTGAACAAATCTGTAGTGTTCTGTTTTTGTTAGGTTTTGCTGAGACTAGTTTACAGTCTTATCTAGAACAAAAGGTCAATTAAAGAGACAATTGTCACAATTCGTTTCCTTTATTCTTACTTTATGAAATGAAAATTTAAAAACATCTGTAAATCTGATATTAGAGTTAGTATTTGGAAAGATAATCCTATTTTATATTGCTTTATACAAGGATAAAAGCCTTCTCAAAGCTACAAAACACTGGGCTTTTATGTAACCGTCCCCAAACACCACTATCTTTTTCTTCTTCATTATCTGTTGTTTTTCCCTTTTAGCACCTCGGTGTAAAACATTTATCTGGGCCCATTTGCCTGATCATGTGGAAATTTTGTGAAGAAAAAGGTGTTTGTTTGTTTTTTAAGATCTAAGTAAATTCAATATGATATCTGTAATCCCTGAACGCCATATTCCTTAGAAAGTTTATTAGCTTATTATGTTTCATGAAAGCTGAAAGCACATTATGGAGCTAACTACTGCCAGTCAAGCATTTCTACCACATTTTGGCTGGCAAGGTCTAAGAGTTACCATAGTTACTAATTAACACCAATGTCCTGAATGCATTTGAATCCTATCACAGAAGCTGTTTGTTTATACCATGTAAAATATTGTTGTTCTAAATAGATTAAAAGAATATGCTACATGCATTGAATCTTATTGGTAATAAAATTAACTCACCTCTCATTAAATTATTTTTTGAAGTTTTTAAATGTAGGTTCCAGAATTAATGTAATATTCATTTTCATTTTTGACTAGTTCAGTCTAAAATATAGCTAAAATATTGCCTCTATTTTTTGTTTTCCAAAGAAATCAAGTTGTTTGTCATACTTATAAACATAATCTATATTCTTCTGAATTTAAAATGTTAGATGATTAAATAGCAGTGCATTTTCTTATTAGAATATTATTTAAATGTAAGTGTTATTAATTAGTTTGCCCAAACAATTTGAAAACTTTACAATGGGTTTTATTTTTTTCTAGAAAAAATACATTTTCTAATTATATAGTATATGTAGTAATATGAAAGAGTCAGTAAGACTGTCTGCTTTTTAAACTCCATCCAATGTATTGAATTTACATATCAATTTATCTAAATTAATTTGATTTTTAATTTCACATTTTACATCAGTAGACATTTTAAAAATTTATATTTACAGTATTAAAAAGTTGAAATTATAAACAAAAATACAAGAAAATTTTAATATATTTTATCCTTATTCCATTTTAATGCAAAAATCCTAAATAGCAATGAATAACCATTGATGACAGTATAATTCATTTTGTCATTATTTTATCCACATCTTATTCATCTATTTATATTTGGCTAAGATATTGTCCAAATAATCATACAATGTTGTAACCTCACTGCAATATCTACCAGGAAAACATATGAATTAACATTTTAAATATCATTTCTTAAACTGGATTCTCTAGAGAAACAAAACCAAGGAAACATATAGGTACATATATAGAGATTTATCTCTAAGTATGTCCCAAATATGGAAATTGAGCATAAGATAATAGAGGTGATCCTGTCCCAAGTCCATGGGACTAAGGAAGCTGTTTCTGAGTCACATAACTGCAGAGATTGACAAATGCAAATTTAGCAGGTAAGATGGCAGGCTGATGGCTCAGAAGCTGTACAGGCTGAAGAATCTCAAGATAGATAGGCAATCCAGCAGCCCGCTGACTGCTCCAAAGAATCACTTGTCAGATGTTGATGAGCTGGTACAAGATAAAAAATAGACAGCTAAACCAGCAAACTTTGCCCCATCCCTGAGGATGTTACCCTTACCACCAATTGACTGATTACATCAGAACACAACATGGATGTGATTACATTATTTCACAAAATGGGAGATGCCTGCATCATTAAATGACTTCCAAACTACATCATCATTAAACAGCCAAACAAGTAAGAATCCTGGTCTAGTCAAGTTAACATAAAACCTTAACCATCACACCTTACAAAATAAATGCTACATCCATCTGTGCATAGCAAAAATTTGGCATATTGACATGAAGATAAATGACAACAATGACAATACGGTACACAAAATTACCTGTGGAATTCTCACCTGGATGTCTTATACTAAAAGACTTAAATGGAGATGTCAATTAAACTGAAAAATACCAAATTCCATACTCTATCTTTTTAGATTTTGGACTTTGGTAATACAGTAATTAAAGCCCTTGGCTCCTAACCACAATGTCAGTAGTTTGAACCCAGAACCCACCTCTAAGGGAGAAAGATGTGGCAGTCTGCCTTTGGAAACCTTGTTGTTATTGTTATTGTTGTTGTTAAATGCCATCAAGTTGGTCCTGATTCCTAGTGCCCCTGTATAGGCTTTTCAAGGAACAGCTGGTGGGTTTGAACCGCTGCCCTTTTGGTTTGTAGTCTAGTGCTGATCCTACAGCACCACACAGGAATCCTTGGAAACCCTGTGCTGTAGTTGTTTCCTGTCTTATACGGTTGCTACGAGTAGGAATTTACTCTACAACAATGGCTTTGGTCTTTTCCATTAACCCTGTTCCTCTTGTGGTATTTTTTTATGTTTATGGGACCCTGTCTACTCTTTCAAGCCAGGAATTATCAATTATATTTGCTTCTATGGAACCCCGCCTTCTTCCACAGCACACATATCCAATGAAAGGAAAATGCCTTGAAGCCTTTATTGTGTCAACTTCTCTCCACTTCCTGCTGCCTGTTCTTTTACTACATTTTTTTTTTCTCTCTCTCAAAACAAACTTCCTAACTCTTCTCATTTCCAGATTTTCCAACCCTTTATGCTACTATTTGATCTCCTTCTAAATAAAAAAATATGACCTATCATACTATCTCTCTGTCTATTACTGCGTCTGTATAGACTCAGCATCCAAAATTGTGAAGCATGATAAGACCCAATGAGTATGGATACAAAACAAAAAAAATCTCACAATCCAACGATAAAAGAATAATCCAAATTAGAACTTGAGCAAAAGACATAATGAGACATTTCACCAAAGATATTCAGAAGACAAACAAGTACATGAAAAGATGGTTCACATCATTCACCCTCAAAGCAAATTAATTAAACACTAATGAAAACCATAAAGAGATACCATTATAGATAACCAGAATGACTAAAGCAAAACCTAATGACAACATCAAATGCTGGCAAAGATATGAGGAGACTTGATGGAATGTAAAACGCTATAGATACTTTAGAAAATAGTTTGGCAATTTCTTAAACAACTAAACATACAGCTACCATAAGATTGTAAGAAAAAATTGCACTCTTGAACATGTATCCAAGAAAAAAACAAGACATGAGTTCACAAAGTCTTGTATATGAATTTTTATAGTGTTTTATTCATAGCGACCCCCAAACTGGAAACAACCTGAATGCTTTCACCAACACAAATCTGCACCAAAAGACTTCTATAAAGTGTCTAAGAGCAAAGGTGACAAATGTATGTAGATATACCATGGAATACTATTAAGCAATAAAAAAACAAATCTAAAATTTGCTTAATCTAACAAACAAATCTAAAATGAAAAAATCTAAAATCTAAAAAATTGATACACACAATAACCTGGATAAATTTTTGGAGAATTTGCTCAATAAAAATAGTCAATCACAAAAGGCTATATAGGAGGATAACACAATTAAATATTCTGGATTTCTCATTCATTGCAATGTTATCCATAGTTTGTTATGATCCCCACAGTTGAATGCCTTTGAATAGTCAATAAAGCACAAATGAACAATTCTTTGCTTTCAGTTAAGATCCATGTGGTATCAGCAACGATATCCCTCGTTCAATTTCTGGCAGCAAAATGTATTGCTGCAACCGTTTGTGACTTACCTTCACAAAATTTTACTTGCCTGTGATATAAATGATACTATTTGATGATTTCCACATTCCTTGAGTCACCTTTCTTTGGAATGGACACAATTCTGTATCTCTTCCAATTGGCTGACCAGGTAGCTGTCAAATATCTTGGCATAAATTAGTGAGAGCCTTCAGCTCTGTGTCAGTCTGTTGAAACATTTCAATTGGTATTTCATCAACTCCTAGAGTCCTGTTTTTGCCCATGCCTTTAGTGCAACTTGTGCTTCTTCCTTCATAAGCAACAGTTCTTGATCATATGTTACCTCTTGATATGGTTGAATATCAACTAGTTCTTTCTGGTATATTGACTTTGTGTATTCCTTCCATTCTTCTTTTGATGCATCCTTCACCATGTCATTCAATATTTTGCCCATCGTCCTTCAATATTTCAACCTGAGGCTTGATATTTTCCTTCAGTTATTTCAGCTTGAGAAATGCAGAACATGTTCTTCCTTTTTACATGTCTCACTGCAGGCCTTTACACATTTCATTATAATACTTGATTTTATCTTCTCAAGCTTCCCTTTGAATTTTTCTGCTTAGCACTTTTGTGTCATTATTTCTTCCAGTCACTTTACTTCTCTATGTTCAAGAGCAAGTTTCAGAATCTCTTCTGGCCTTCATTTTTATCATTTCTTTCACTCTTGTTTTTTTCTAATGACCTTTTGCTTTCTTCATATATGCTGTTCTTTAGATCCTTCCACAACTCTTCTGGTCTTTGGTCATTAGACTAATGCATCAAAACTATTATTAAGATGGTCTCTAAATTCAAGTGGAATATATTCAAAGTCATATTTTTGCTCTTATAGACTTGTTCTAACTTTCTTTAGCTGCATCCTGAAATTGCATATGAGTAATTGATGATCTGATGATATTGACCTTCTCTATCATCTCTTTCCACGAATGTAGACAATTTGATTCCTGTGTATTCCTTCTGGTGAGGTCTATGTGTATAACAGTTGCCATTTATGTTGTTGAAAAAGACATAAATAAAGGTTGTTAATGTTAGTTGCAATGAGTAAGTCATTGGTCATATAAAATTCTATCATGCATTCTCCGAAATTGTTTGTATCACCAAAGCTGTATTCTCCAACTACTGATCCCCCCTCTTTGTTTTCAATTTCCATATGCAAATCACTAGTAATTTTCAGTACATCCTTATTGTATGTTTGACCAATTTCAAACTGAAGAGATTGGTAGAATTCTCCAGTTTCATCAGCACGGTCTTTGGTGTTGGTGTTGGTTGTATGTGGTGAAGTCACTTTCAACTTACAGCAACCCTGTATAGAGTTTCTGAGGCAGTAAATCTTTTAAGGAACAATAAGACTCATCTTTTTCCCATAGAGCAGCTGGTAGATTCAAACTAGAAATCTTATGGTTAGCAGCCCTGTTCAAAGTCCACTATGCTACCAGGGTTTCTTTGCTGGCTTTTGTTGTTGTTATTAAGTGCCGTTGAATCGGTTCTGATCCATAGAGACCCTGTATAGGGTTTCCAAGGCTGTAAATCTTCACAGGACCAGAAAGCCTCGTCTTTCTCCCACGGAACCACTGGTAGTTTCGAACTGCTGACCTTGAGGTTAGCAGCCTGACTCACAGAGGTTTGTAAATTGCATAATAGTGGTACTAACTGGTCTTTCTTCTTGTTGTTATTGTTGTTAAATGTTTTTGAGTTAGTTCCGACTTACAGCGATGCTATATAGGGTTTCCGAGGAGTAACTGTTGAACTTGAACCGTTGACCTTGTGGTTCAAACTGACCTTACAGTCCAGCGCATTAGCCCACAGTCCTATCAGAGTCAGCACTTTTTTAATTTTTTTAATTTTCAAGATAGATAGTAAGGTGCTCATTTTGAAGAGGAATGCAATGTCATAGTAAATTAAATCATTGTCCAATTCAAAATGCCCAGTACCAGTCCATTTCATATCATTAATGCCTAGGATAGTCATCTTTAATGACTTCCAATTCCCTAGATTTATACTTTTGCATTCCATGTCCTGATTATTAATAGATGTTTGCAGCTTTTCTTCTCATTTTGAGTTATACCTCATAAGCAAATGAAGGTCACAAAAGCTTGACTCCACTATGTCATTAACGTCTATTGCACTTTGAGGAGGCAGCTGTTTCCCAGTTATATGTTGAGTGCCTTCCAACCTGAGGGGCTCATCTTCCAGCACTACATCAGACAACATTTCACTGCTATCTGTAAGGTTTTCAGAGGCTAACCATCAGAAATGGTGCATCTCCCTTCTTAGTCTGTCTTAATCTGAAAGCTCCACTGAAAGCTGTCCACTATGGGTTACTCTACTGCTATTGAAAATACTGGTGGTGTAGCTTCTCTCCTCACAGCAACACATAAGCCACCACAGTATTCCAAACTGACAGAGGAGTGGTGATTTATATACTCCATCAAGACGGCAACTTTGGCATCCTCAGGAGACTAAAATCATGGTTGGTTTTTTTTTTAAATGTTCTCTGAATTTGGGGAGCATAAAAAGTCTGAAAGGGCATTCACAGGACTGTAAGGTAGATGAAATAAGATTTCTTAACAAACTTTGTGTAATAGGACAGACCTTACTACCCTCAAAGAATGAGTAAGTCATTGTTGTGATGGGCACATTTCCCTAGCTGTAAGTTTCCTGGCTTTCATTTTACCAATGCAGTTTTCAACTTCCTTAAAACTTCTTCTTTTTAAGACCCTGTGATCATCTTGTGTCCTTTGAGAAAATCTATCAGGATTACCCCTTGGTAATCCTATAAAGAATAGTCATAATCTACTGCCATTGAGTTGGTTCTGACTCATAGCAACCCTGCACTAATTTTCCTAGGAGCAGCTGGTGGGTTTTTT
>NW_006408558.1:737806-741654 GCF_000296735.1 Chrysochloris asiatica
TAATTTCACTCAACATAATGTCCTTAAAGTTCATCCATGTTATGAAGTGGCATGTAGCTTCCTTGTTATTTTTCAAGGTAGCATAATACTCCATTGTGTGTATGTACCACAGCTTGTTTATCCATTCTTCAGTTGATGGGCAGCTGGTGTTTTTGAACTGCCAACCTTGCTATTCAAATTTACTGTGCTAGTATCTAGTGTTTATCCTTTGTGAAACAGCTTGTATCCTTTGCAAAACAGTTAAACTTATTCATGAACCCTAGACCACTTGGGAATTTTCTACATAGGCAATTATATCATCTGCAAAAACAAACAACAACAGCAACAACGAAGTTTTTCTAAAATTCTGACTCTTTGTGTCTGAGTAGAACTATACTCTATAGTATTTTCAATGGCTGATATCATCAATTCTTTCTTTAAAGGGATCTTTGAGTATATTTGAATATCCAAACTGAACTGAATATGTTCACTGTTTGCACCAGCCAGGGACTGCCGTTTCAAATAGGGAGATTTTTCTTTTTTTCATTTTCAATTTGTATTCCTTATTCTATGCCTTATTGTCTTGAATAGAACATCCAGCAACACTGAACAAGTGTTGTTACAAAGCTTTGGAGGTGAGCATCAGTCTTTCACCATTAAGAATAATGGTGCTAGCAGTTAATTTTAAAAATGCTCTTTATCAAGTTGAATTTCCTCCTATGTTTCTATTTATTCTGATAGATTTTATCATGAATTTTGCCAATTGCTATTTCTTCTAAATTGATTCTGTGATTTTTTCTAATTCATCCTCTTAATACGTTGAATTACATGAATTGATTTTCAAATATTGAATCAGCCTGTACTCCTGGAATAAACTTCATTTAGCCATGATGTGTATAGTATACATACATGTAAATATGTATCTATATCTATCTATCTAGATTTCTGGTGTGGCATTGTAGGATTAGCACTGGACTGCAAATCACAAGGTTGGCAGTTCAAATCCACCAGCTGTTCTATGTATCAGAACTGACTCCACAGCATTTAACAATATCTATCAGTTCTATCTATCTATCTATCTATCTATCTATCTATCTATCTATCTATCATTATCTACACACACATGAAGGGGCTTCAAAAGTTCATGAAAAAATGGAATTAAAATACAATGAACATTTCCACAAACTTTCTAAAACCTAAGATATAGTTCTATTGCCTAATTTTTGTTATGTTATTTTCATCTATATTCATATAGGGTATTGCTCTGTACTTTCTGTTTCTTTTATATTGTCTGGTTTTTGTATCAGAATAATACTAGGTCCATAAAATGAATTGGGAAATATTTTGTTCTCTTCTATTATCTGAAAGAGGTTGTATAGATTTTTTTAAACATTTGGTAAAATTTAGAGATTTCTCTTTAGAAAGTTTTGAAATTATAAATTCATTTTTCTCAATAGATAAATGTTATAGAAATTATTTCATATTGGGTGAGTTATGATAGTTTGTGTTTCTTGAGGAGTTGGTACATTTAACCTATTTAATCTACTTAACTCTTTAATCTAGTTTCTAAATTTATGCATATAGAGTTGCAATATATCCTTATTATTTTTTTGATATCTGTAGGGTCTAAATGATATCTCCTGTTTCAAATTCATGGTTTTGGTAATTTGTGTTTTCTACTTTCCCCACTCAGTCTTGCTACAAGTTTGTTAATATCATTGATCTTTACTAGAACCAGTTCTTTGTTTCATTGATTTTCTTTATTGCATACTGTTTTCAATTTCATTGCTTTCTGCTCTTATCTTTATAAATTTCTTCCTTCTGCTTGCTCCGGGTTTATTTTAATCTTCTTTTTATGTGTTCTTGAGGTCATAGGAAGGTAAATTATTGATCTGAGACTCCCTCATTTCTAGTATATACATCTAATGCTATAAATTTTTGTCAGTACTGTTTAGCTGTGTCCTACAAATGCTGATAAATTGTATTTTCATCTCCATCCAGTTTCCTGTATATATATATATTTAAATATCTTTTAAGACATTGCATTTGACCTATAAATTATATAGACATTTGTTGTATAATTTATAGTGTTTGAAAAATTTACTGAGATTTTTCTATTATTGATTTTTATTTTCAGTTGTGGTAGATGAAAAGAGTGTATAATCTCAATACCTTTAAATATAGAGGTTTGTTTTTAAGGCCTAGGATATGACCTATCTTGTTATATATGTTCTGTGGGTACTTGGGGAAAAAAAATGTATTCTGCTGCTGATGTGTGAAGTGTTCTATGTATTTCAGTTGGATTTGGTTGGTTGATGGTATTGTTGAGTTCTTCTATATAATTGCTGATTTTCTGATTACTTGTTCTAAAAATTGTTGAGATACGAATTTGAAACCCCCAACTATATTTGTGGCTTTGTGTGTTTCTCCTTTCAGTGATACCGTTTTTTGTTTCCTGTTTTTTACAGCTCTGTTGCTTGGTAAATACACATTTAGAGTTGCTAGATCTTTTTATTGTATTGAACCTTTTATCCTTACATGATATTCTTCTATGTATCTGGTAACTTTCTTTGCTCAGAGGTCTACTTTACCTAATATGAATATAGGTACTCCGGCTTTCTTTGATTAAAGTTTGCATGATATTTTATTTGTAAACTTTTTACTTTCAAAATGCCTATATTTTAGGGGAGTATTTTTTATGCAAAGCATATATTTAGTCATAGTTTTAATTCATTATGCCAATCTTTACCTTTAAATTGCTGTATAGAGACTATTTGCAGTTACTATAATTATTGAGATGTTAGGACTTCAGCCTGACATTTTTGTTGTTTGTTCTCTCTGGTTTTCATTGCTGTTATCTTTTCTCCAGATCTCTTGTGGGTTACTTAAATATACTTTTGAATTTCATTGTAATTTTATCTTTATTGTTGTTGAATATATCTCTTTGTATAGCTTTATAGGTTTTTTATTGCAGTTTTTCTCTTTCTCTTTTCCCTCTATATCTATCTACACACACATACACACACACATCAGGCCTCTGATGGCACACTTCGAGTGAATTATATAAAGTTTACCTTTATTTACAGCTTTTACTGTGTCCCATGTATAATTGTGTAATACTTGCTCTACATACATTCAGACCCTTGTCAAATAATGATATACGTTCTTGCTACAATAGTAGGCATAATTTAGAAAACTCAGACGGGAGTTACCCATATTTTGCTTACTATGTTTTCTCTTGATCTTCCAAGACTTCTTCATTGTTTTCTTTTTTTCTAGGAAACTTATTAGTCAGTTTTAGAATAGGACTGCTCCTGAGAAATGTTCTTAATCTTTCTTCATCTAATCTTGATACTTTTCATCATTTGAATTCTTTCTTATTCCTGAGGAATATTTTTGTTTAGTATATGATTCTGAAATGACTATTTATTTATTTTTTTTAGTATTTCAAAATTATTCTGCCCTGGAAAGCAATATGCAAAAGATTGAAACAAGACCTTCACCTCATGCCTTATGCAAAAACCAACTCACAATGGATTAAAGATCTAAATATGAATCCCAGAATTATGAAGGCCATCAATGAAAAAATAGGGACAAATGTGAGGGCTCTAACTCAGGGTACACACAGATTACCAAACATTTTGAAAACTACACAAACAAAAGACGACAAAATAGATGAGTGGGATATACAAAAAATTTAAAACATATGTGAATCAAAATACTTCACCAGAAGAGTAAAAAGATGCCCCACAGAATGGAAAAACTCTTTTGTAATGACACAAAAGACAAGGGACTTATTTCTAAAATATATAGGAAAATACAACATCTCTACAAGAAAAAGACAAATAACCCAATTAAAAAATTGGCAC
>NW_006408558.1:745465-748090 GCF_000296735.1 Chrysochloris asiatica
TTCTTAATGACTTTTTGCTTTCTTCATGTATTATGTTCTTGATGTTATCACACAACTCTTCTGGTCTTCGGTCTTTAGTGTTTAATGTATAAAATCTGTTTTTCAGATGATCCCTAAATTCAGGTGAGATATAGTCAAGATCATATTTTGGCTCTCGTGGACTTGTTTCCTTTTTCTTCAGCTTCAGTTTGAATTTGTATATGAGTAAATGATGGTCTGTGCCACAGTCTGCCCCTGACCTTGTTTTCGCTGATGATATGGAGCTTTTCCATCATCTCTTACTGCAGACGTAATCGATTTGATTTCTATGCATTCCATCTGGTGAGGTCCATGTGTATAGGCGTCCCTTTTGTTGTCTAAAGAAGGTATTTGAAATGAACAAGTCATTGGTTTTTCAGAACTCTATCATGCAATCTCCAGCATCATTTCTATCACCTAGGTCATATTTTTCCAACTACTGATCCTTTGTCTTTGCTCCCAACCTTTGCATTCCAGTAACCAGTAATAATCAATAAATATTGATTGCATGTTTGATCAATTTCAGATTGAAGAAGTTGGTAGAATTCTTCTATTTCTTCCTCACTGACTTTAGTGGTTGGTGCATAAATTTGAATAATAGTGATATTAACTGGGCCTCCCTGTAGGCACATGGATATTATCCTATCACAAACAGCATTGTACCTCATGACTGATCTGGATATGTTCTTTTTGACAACGAATGCAACATCATTCCTCTTCAATTTGTCATTTCCAGCATGGTAAACCATGTAGTTGTCAGATTCAAAATGGTCAATACCAGTCCATTTCAGCTCACTAATGCCTAAGATATTGATGTTTATGCTTTCCTTTTCATTTTTGACAACTGCCAAGTTTCCCAGATTCATACTTTGTACATTCCATGTTCCGATTTTTAATGGATGTTTACAACTATTTCTCTTCATTTTGTGTTGTACCCCATCAACAAATGAAGTTCCCATGAGCTTTTCTCCCACGAGCTTTACTCCATTTGCATCATCACAGTCAACTCTACTCTGAGGAGGCAGCTCTTTCCCAATCACATTTTAAGTGCCTTCCAACCTGAGGGGCTCATTTTCTGGCACTATATCTGTATGCCTTATGATCCAGGAATTCCTCTACTTGGTATTTACCCACAAAAAATACGAGCCACAATGCAATTAGATATATGCATACCAATGTTCATAGCAGCCCTATTTACAATAGGAAAAAATGGAGACAGTCTAAGTGCCCATCAAGTGAAGAATGAATAAATGAATTGTGGTACTTACACACAATGGACTATTATGCTACCTTGAAGAATAACAAGGAGGCTGCAAGCCAACGCATAACATGGACGAAACTTGGGGACATTATGTTGAATGAAAATAGTCAGTCACAAAAGGAGAAACACTGCATAAGGCCACTACTGTAAAAGTCTAAGAAAAAGAACTCATACTAAAGGGGCGGTGGTGGTTATTTTCTAGCTACTGGGATGTGGGAGGTGGGGTGAGGGGAGGGAAGAGAAGGTGGAGCACAGGGTTGGGAATAGACACAGGATAGTTTGGGTGCTAGGGAGGGTGTAATATACAAGAAGGGGGAGGGGAATGGAAGAACAAAGCACATGGGAGAAAAATTAAAAAGGTTTGCATGGGCTAGGTGGGACAGAGGTAAATAATGATGTATGCACAACCTTGGAACAACAGGGCTCTGGGATACAGAGTTTGAGACATAGTTGGAATGGGGAAAAGGGGGAAATAATGTTCAGATTCTTGGCTGTCTTATGAATCTTGGTTTCCCTGGCATACCATTATAAAATAGACATTTGAAGGGGAGAGACAGGAATAACCAGAAATATCACCATAGAAAGCTTGTAAGTCTGTCTTCTGCCTATAAGTGTTTGGAATACCTAAAATGGGGATACAACATGCCCAGTGAAGGAGGCTTTCTGCGGAGCCTCTGCATTCCATAAGATCATATGTGGAATCCTGAACAGCATCCAGAATCTTCAGAGGAGGGAAATTTTTACATGAAAGGACAAGCAGACCAGCCTTGAGTAACTTGAAGAACATAAGATACTTCTTGAAAGAAAGACTGACAGGAAAAATACAAAACAATATAGGCACACTGACTATTTACAAGAATAAGCAAGTTTATCACCCAGGAGACATCAAGGCAAGTGGTCGGGTCCCCTCAGAGCAAACCCCACTTCTAAGACTAAGACTCAATGGGAATACACACTCTGATTGGTGACGATGTTCATCAACGATAAGGAGAAGTGAGGATAAAATAGCAATGAAGCTGCAAGCTAAGCCCTACAATGCTCAATAGACTCCTGTGAACCCAGGTGGAAACCTGGTTGGTCAGCAGTGTGGCAAGACCTGGGGACTCTTTGGCCCAGAGTCAGTGACATAGCCACAGAGGACTAGAGTGGAGAGTGAAGTGTCCACCTAATAAGATGAGAGGGCTAATGCACAAGAACCCCTACACTTGCAGATAATACCCACTTGACCTGCCTTCAATGACTGGATGACCAGAGTTCAACTAGAAGAAAGAAGAGGTGAAAAAGAGTAATCTGATACAATTTGATGAACTTGATCTACACCTATGGATGCAGTAGCTCAAAAGAGG
>NW_006408558.1:748548-752587 GCF_000296735.1 Chrysochloris asiatica
CCAGAGAGGGAGAGGGGCTGTGTGCTGACGACCAGGGGGCAGGCTTGCAAGGTATGCCCTTTGGTTGGTTGATGATGCATGGAGGAGATTGTAACTGTGGTAATGAAACTATATACAATATGATAAATGTAAAGCTAATGTTCTCCCATGTAAACTAATACATAATTCACAATAAAACATTTTTAAAAAAATCTCAGTATCAGTTTTCTTATATCTTATAAAACAAGCCCAGAAATGAACTTATCCATTGAAAATATATGAATAAACCTCTAAAAGAAATTGAGAAGCAAGCCATATGAATGAATTCATATATTTCATGTGAAAGTAAACAGTGTAATATTTCACTAACATAATTATTGAAGAAATGATCTTATCATCTGCAAATCAAGAATGCTGTGGATGGCATTTTACCCTTAACCACCAGTTGCTTCCTCTCTTCTTTCTAATGTTTTCTTCACTTTTTTCAGCTGACAAAACTACTTTCACATGTTCCTACTACCTAGAAAGTTTTAAAATTCCTTCAACTCAAAGTGCTGAAGCTGCAGTTTCCTAGGTTTACATGGCCAAGCCAGTTCACTGATGAGAGCACGTGACTCCCATTATAGCTCATTGGGACTCCAGAAGGCACTTTACAGAGAAGAAGAGACTCCCAATGGAGTATTTTTTTCTCATCCCCAGGATTCATCGAATGTTCTGTTTAAGGGTAACATGAGGAACAAATTTTCTTTTTCTATGTATCTCTTAAAGATCCACAACTTTTATTTTTGCTTTGATAGTCTCTAAGTGAGAGTATTACAGAGATGTTGGGAAAAAAGGATTGCTGTCTGATTAGCAAGGGAGCAAGGAATATGGCTTTAAATTTCTTTTAACATCTTTGCTCTCAAATTGATAAGTATTTATGCAGCTTCTGTCTCTGGAGGGCAACCCAAAACATCAATCTTCAGCATCTCTGTAACATTTGCAGTGTGCAAGTGGTGTCAGAGTGTTAGCGGCTGGGAATCTGTTACTATGGTTACCACCTATAAAAAGGTCACCTTCAGGAAATTCTTTCTGTGTGCAAGATAATACAAGGATAATGAAACTTCCTTCAAAGAAGATCAGAACAGAGTTTTATTCAGGCCTATAATTACCTAGGTAGTTTTGGAAATCTGTATATTATAATTAGTGCTCTGCATTTCAATAAGAGCTACATCAATCAGATATTATTTAAAGTAGGATTTCATAATGATACCAGCAATAATGCTCCATCAGGGAGAGCAAGCTGTGATGAAGGGAGAACTTTAGTTGGGTCTTTCCGTGCTAAGATTGTTTTCTCCATTACAATATACTTGCTTATTTTAAATAAACTAGTAAGAATCCTCAGGAATATTGGCACAGTAGTTAGGAACTCAGCTTCTATGTGAAAGGTTGGCTGTTCGAACCCATTAACCACTATGTGGGAAAAAGATGTGGCAGTCTGCTTCCAAAGCATTGGGAACACTATGGGCCAGTTCTGCTCTGTGCTATATGATCACCGAGTGGGGATTGACTTAGATAGATGGCAGTGGGTTTAATCAACATCCATGGGAAGGAACTTGTTTTTGAGAAGGATTAGACTTCTGTGACTACTAAAAGGTGCATTTAGCTGCTTGTGTAATATGCTCTCAGTTATACAATTAAAGTCTCTAAAATGACAGTGAAATGTTAACTTCTAAAATCTGGGGATCCTTTAAGTATCCATCCTGTCAACTCTCTCCACATTTTTTTTCTGATCTGCCATTAGAATTTAATCCAATATTTCCCAGCCCATTACAGGGTTGTTTTTGATGCTAGTTGCTATGGAACTGGCTCCAACTCATGGCAACCTTATGTACAAACTCGTCCTTTGCTATCTTCCTGACCTTTGATATCTTTGAGACCATTGCTGTTGGCTCTTGTGTCAGTCCACCTCCTTGACGGTTTCCCTCATTTCCTCTGACCCTCTATTGTACCAACCATGATATGGATTGTTTTGTTTGTTTCTTAGTGATTGGTCTTTCCTGATGACATGTCCAAAATAAGCAAGACGGAGCTTCGCCATCCTCACTTGGAAGGAGCTTTCTGGTTCCAAAGCTTTATTATCACTTGTTAACTTCTTTATAACATCCCCAACAGATTTCTATTTGGACAGAACTAAATGTTGTGTGCACAACAAAAGGAAGCACTTCCCGGTTCTGCACCATCCTCACAAACATTACATGGTGAGGATGGCACAGGACCACACAGTGTTTCATTCTGTTGTGTATAGAGTCACTATGAGTCATAACCAACCTAAGAACAACAACAAATGCTATAGGAACTGCTAACCATAAGGTCAGCAGTAGAAATCCAGGAGCTGCTTCAAAGAAGAAAGATGAGGGTTTTTGTTCCTGTAAAGATTTACAACCTCAGAAACCCTATACAGGGTCACTATGAGTCAGAATCAACTTGGTGGCAGGGGGTGGGAAATATCTGACTATGATTCAGTTTGGTATCTATGATAAATTTATGAACTGAAGGAAGGAAGACATTTCAGTCTCCTGTGCCTGGACATAGAATATCTCCACTGGACTCTGCTCAGGCCTGGACAATGTTCTGTAATCCATTTTGATGAAATACATCTATAAAATTGGCTCTCACTCAGCTCATCCTGTAGCATTAAGGGAAGAAACCTGAGCAGAAGCAGGTGAAGGCATCCTGGTGGAATAAGAGATGAACACGTTGATTTTCTCTTTGCATGGTATAGTTAAGTAGCTACAGTGTTACCTTAGGAGTGTGAGTAGTTTTTCCCTATGCCTTTTTTTTCTTAATTTTAGAAATCTTAAGTTGTTAAATATTAAAAAAAAAAAAATCTTATGCATAATCAAATTCCCTTTGTTGATCTTTAGGACAAATCTGCTCTTTCTTGGTTGTAGTCTACCCAGCCGGTTCCATCTCACAGCTACCCTGTATAGTATTTCTGAGGTTATAAATCTTTACAGGAACAGAAAGCCTCATCTTTCTCTTGCAGAGTGGCTGGTGGGTTTGAACTATTCACCTTGAGGTTGGAAGCCCAATGCATAACCCACTACATTACCATGGCTCCTTAGAATGTAACACAGACCTTGGCAATTCTTTAAAATAAGAGACTAATATAGACATGAAAAACCATGCACTTCATTTATTAGGATACTTTTCATTTATTTTGAAAACTTTTGGAATACCAGATGATTGTTGTTGTTGTGAAGTGCTGTTGAGTCAGTTTTGACTCATAGCAACACTACATAGAGTTTCTGAGGAGCAGTTGGATGGTTTGAACTGCGAACCTTATGGTTAGCAGTCCAGTGATCATTCTACAGTGCCATGGCAGGACTGTAGAATACAGGATACCTACATATTATTTTACTGCTGATTCTAGAATTACAAGAAAGACCTTCCTTTATGGCATCAGCCCAATGATTATTATTTTTTAATAGCTCTTTCCCATACCTCCAGAGATTCCACCAAAGAATAATCCTAGTAACCTGAAGACAGGCTAAATCCTAAGGGAGAAACACAGTTGCAAAGGCCTGCCACTAGCTGTCTTATTGCTCATGAACTTGGATAACAGTGGGATGATACGATCAGAGAAGAGGATCCCAAAGGAAGGACTTTAAAGCATATATCATTAGAAGTTAAATCAAGTGTTTGGGTCTGCCATCACTTAATTTAATCTTCACACACCAGCTTGGTAATGCAATTGAAGAGACTGAGAGTTCTATATGCTCAATGCATGTCCAGTTTGTGCAGTTCCTAAATAACAATGGTTATTCATTACTTTCTTCTTTCCTTTCAACATCATCACAGATTCTTATTCTACTTCAGTAGGCTTTTATTTGTTTATAAGTCACTAATGTAATTTCTTGTTCGAAAAGAACATGGGGACACTGGATGGTTTAAAATGAAGAAAGGTGTATGACAGGGTTGCATTCTTTCACCATACTTATTCAACTTGTATGCTGAGCAAATAATCAGAGAAGCTGGGTAATATGAAGAAAAATGTGGCATCAGGATTGGAGAAAGA
>NW_006408558.1:753932-756356 GCF_000296735.1 Chrysochloris asiatica
CTCTGGCTGCTCTTTTTCCAACACAGATCTGTTGGTTCTTTTGGCAGTCCATGGCACTTTCAATATTCTCCTCCAACACCATAACCCAAAAGCAGCAATTCTCCTATGGTCTTCCTTATTCACTGTCCAGCTTTCGCATGCATATGAGCTTATTGAAAATATCACGACTTGGGTCAAGCGTACCTTAGTCCTCAAGCGGGAATAAAAGAAAATGTATACTATCTATTACTTTCACATGCATGTAAACATATCCAAATATACACACATCTATGCTGATTTGTAATTATAATTAATGTTTGTAATGGTAACGACAGTCTCCTATTTTGTTATTTTCACTTACTATTATGTACGTTTATTAGCATTATTAATCTTCAAGGACATAATTTTTAATGACTGGAAGATTTAATGATGGGACTTATTTTATTATTGTTTAAAAATGTTTTTTTTTCAATTTTAGTTATTTCCAAGAATATTTACTTGCTTTTTATTTGTTTGCTTCTGCTATTGACTTAACTCTGCTGTCAATGACCTCTTGTGTGCACACACGACTCTTGGCTACATCCTTGATTACTTTTTTTGTTAGGTGCCGTTGAGTCGGTACCAACTCATAGAATTTTAGAAGTGGCTTTGATAAATCAAAAGGTATATTTTAAAGCTTTTGCTTTCTATTGCCAATTAATTATTCATATGTTGTTGTTGTTAGGTGTTGTAAAGTCAGGTCCAACTCATAGTGACCTATGTACAACAGAATGAAACACTGCCTGGTCCTACTGCATCCTCACAATTCGTCTGTTTGCGCCCATTGTTGCAGCCACTGTGTCAATCCATATTGTTGATGATACTCCTCTTTTTGCTAAGGCTAACCCTCTTTTTTACAAAGCATGATTTCCTTCTCCAGTCTCTTGTTCCTTCTGATAACATGTCCAAAGTATGTGAGATGAAGTCTTGCCGTTTTTGCTTCCAAGGGGCATTCTGACTGTACTTCTTCTAAGATAGATTTATTCATTTTTTTGGGCCGTCCATGGTATTTTCAATCCACACCATAGTTCAAATGTGTTAATTCTTCTATGGTCTTCCTTATTCATTGACCAATTTTTGAATGCATATGAAGTAACTGAAATTACTAAGGCTTGGGTCAGATGCACGTTAGTCCTCAATATGACGTCTTTGCTCTTTAACATTTTAAAGAGATATTTTGAAGCAGATTTGCTCAATGCAATTGTCATTTGACTTCTTGATTGCTGCTTCAATGGGCATTGATTGTGTATTCAAGTAAAATGAAATCCTTGGCAACTTCAATCTTTGTTGATCATTATATTGTTGCAAAAATTTCATTTTATGTTGAGGTGTAATCCATACTGAAAATTGTATTCTCTGATCTACATCAATGCTTCAAGTTCTCTTTGCTTTCAGCAAGCAAGGTTGTGTCATCCACAAATCAACAGTTGTTAATGAGTCTTCTTTCAATCCTGGCACCATGTTTTCTTCATATGGTCCAGCTTTCTGATGATTTGTTCAGCACAGATATTGAATAAGTATGGTGAAAGGACACAACCCTGACACATCCTTTTCTGATTTAAGCAAGAAGCACAGTGTCCTCTTGTTCTGTTTAAATGACTGCTTCTTGGTTTATGTATAGGTTCCACCTGAGCACCATGAAATGGTCTGGAATTTCCAGTCTTTTGCAGTGTTATCAATAGACTGTTATGATCCAGATAGGTGAATATCTCTGCATATTCAATGAAATACAGATAAGCATCTTTTTATATTATCTGAATGTAAGCACTTTCATAGTCATTAAAACTGTTATGTCTTACAAAACATGTTACAAATATTTTTCTCCATGGAATAGATGAAAGAGATTTACAAATAAAATAAAATCTATTCATGGAGTAAGATATCTTGTTCAACATGCCAGAGATAAAATTGGGACCCAGGATACCATAAGACCCTAATGAGGAGATAGGATTTTCAATAGTTCTTTTTTTAAAACATACATTGTGAGTTGAGTGAAGGTTTATGAAATAGATCATCAATCTCACATTCAACAATCATATACTTTGTGTTATTACAATGATTATAATGTCTCCCATTTACCATCAGTTATTTCCCTCTACTCACTTTAAGGAGCTCTCGTAGCATAGTGGGTTGTGTGTTGGGCTGTAAACCAAAAGGTTAGGAGTTCAACTCTACCAGTTGCTCCTTGGGAGAAAGATGAAGCTTTCTATTCCTGTACAGATTTACAGCCTAGGAAACTCTATACGGGGTCACTATGAATTGGCACATAGCCACCACCACTTTAACTCTTGCATTCTTCTCTATGTTTTCCACTGCCTTCATCTTTCCTTTGTCAGATTCCTTTTGTTGTATATTGCTTTCTCCATCAGCCAAGTTAACATGTGTCTACCCTCTTGTTGTTGTTGT
>NW_006408558.1:756941-771126 GCF_000296735.1 Chrysochloris asiatica
TCTAATGCTTATCCTACATTGCCACCCTAGGGCTCTATTTTGCTTATTTTTGTTGTTGTTAAGTACTGTTGAACTTAAGGGTTCTACCCCTTAGTGACTCAGTATTAGGTTTCCAAGGAGCAAGCAGTGAGTTTTAACCACTGATCTTGTAGTTCAAGCTGACCTTGCAGTCCTGTGCTTATTGTACAGTGCCACACCAGGACTCCATTTTGCCCATAGAATCCTTCAATATTACAACCCAAGGCTTAATTTTTTTTCTTTAGTTCTTTCAGCTTGAGAAATGTTGAGTATGTTCTTCCCTTTTGGTTTTCTAACTCCAGGTATTTTCATATCTCATTATAATACTTGATTACTTGTCTTTGTCTTCTCAATCTGCCCTTTGACTTTTTCTGTTAAGCTCTTTAGCTCTTCTACATTTAAGAGCAAGTTTCAGAGTCTCTTCTGATGTCCATTTTCATTTATTAATCTTTCCTGCTCTCTTTTTAAAAATTTTATGACCTTTCCCTTCCCTCATGTATGATGTTCTTGATGCCGTCCCATAACTCTTCTATCTTTGATATGATTTGTTTAGTATGTCAAATTTGTTTTTGGAATGGTTCTCTTGATTCTTTGAACATATTATTAGGAGGGACCAGGACATTATGGAAAAGGAAATCATGCTTGGAAAACTGGAAGGTCAGTGAAAAAGTGAAAGACCTTCAATGAGATGGATTGATGCAGAAGCAGCAGCAATGGGTTCAAGCATAACAATTGTGAGAATGACACAGGACCGGGCCGTGTTTCGTTCTGTTGTACAAAGGGTCACTATGAGTTGGAACTAACTCAGTGGCACCTAACAACATACACACGGTTATATTTTGTGTTTATGTTCTTCAACTTCACTCTGAACTTGCAAAATAGCAATTGACAAATACAAGGCGATTGAAAATACTCTGATTTGGGTCATTTCAGTAATGATTTTGAGCTTCCCCACTGTCTCTTCTTACAAATGTTATCAATTTGATTTCTGTGTTTTGGTGTCCACATGTATGGTAATAGTTTATGTTGTTAAAAAGGCATTTATAATGAATAGGTCATTGGTCTTGCACAATTCTATCACATGGTTTCTAGCATTGCTTCTATTGCCAACACCAAATTTTGTATTCTGAATAATAAAATGTAATAAAGGTCTATATTTTTTTATGTTAAGTTTTAATTTTATGAAAAAGTTCCATTTCTTTTTTCTTCTGAGAATGTACAATCTATACAAGGGTCAATAACTTGGGTGATCCATTTGGACAACTATTTCACTCTATGACAAGCCTGTTAACATCTGCCTAAATATAATAACATTGATTACATTCTTAAAATTGTCAGTCTGGCTAAGAATACTAAAATGGGCAAGCTTCATTTCTCATTCAACTTTTACATTTTTAACTATATTTGCAAATATGTTTACCTGAACATAATATTTCATACATTGATATTGGCATGACCTTAACTTCTTGTCTAAACTTTAACTAAAAAAAATCTCCAAAGAAAGTAAACTTGCATAAATTAATTCAGACAATATATGCAAAAGTATGTAAAGCCCTATAATTTGAAGAGTTATGATCATTGCCTCATGAATTTGTGATTGTTATGTGCCATTCCAGTTCAGACTCAGAGCTATCCTCTATAGGGTTTCAAAGGAAGGCTGATTGGGCTTAAATGACTGAACTTTAGGTTAGCAATCCAGTGCTTACACTATAGAGTCACACCAGAACTCCTTACTGAATTTAGTTCTATTCAAAAGATGATAGGCATCCTGGTGTGGCGATATAGGAGAAACACTAGACTATTAACTGCAAGGTCATCAGTGCAAATACACCACTCACAACTCAGAAACCCTTTTCAGGGTTGCTATGAGTTAGAACCTACTCAATGGCACACAGCAACAACAAAGAGATGACACATAGTCGTGAATAGAGTTCAGAATAATGGAAGAAGGTGGGTTTTTTTGTAGTTCCTACTAAACAGTGTCATGTTAAAATTTAATTTTTTAATTCATATTTAGTCCATTTTAGTTGTCTAATGGGATACAAATTGAAAACTTTCAAACAAACTGACACAGCACTGGAAGCACTCATCTATGTCAAGAAATTTAGAAGACCTGACAAACTGATTGGAAGAGATCCATATTTTTTGGCCATTCCAAAGGGAGGTGAACCAGTGGAACATGGAAATGATTGAACAGTATCATTAGTATAATGTGCAAGTAAACTTTTTTCTGAAGATAATTCAAATATGGCTGTAACAGTACATCGGCAGGGAAATGCCAGAAATTCAAGTAGGATTCAGAAGAGGACTTGGAACTAAAGATATCATTGCTGACATCAGATGGTTGCTTATCTTGGTCTTTATTGACTATGCAAAGGCATTTGACTGCGTGGATCATAACAAACTATGGATAACATGAAAAGAATGGATATTCCAGAACACTCAATTGCGGTCATGAGAAATCTATATATAGACCAAGCAGCAGTTGTTAGAATAGACCAAGGGGATACCAAAACGTTTAAAACCAGAAAATGTGTGTGTCAGGGTTGTAGCCTTTCAAAATACTTATTCAGTCTGTGGACTGAGCAAATAATCTGAGACTATATGAAGAATGTGGCATCAATTGGAGGAAGAGTTATTAACTGCAAGTGATAATGAAGATCAAAGACTTCAGCCTGAAGTATGGATATAAAGAAAACAGATCCTTACAACTGGGCCAATAAACAACATCATGATAAATGGAGAAAACATTTGAAGTTGTCAAAGGCTTCATTTTGTTTGGATTCACAATCAACATTCCTGGAAGCAGCAGTTATGTTATCGAACAAAGTACAACATTAGGCAAATCTGTTGCAAAAAATCTTTTTAAAGTATTCAAAAGTAAAAATGTCAATTTGAGGACTAAGGTGTGCCTCATGCAAGCCATAGTATTTTATTGTTATTATGTATTGTTTTGTACTATTTGCGTTAGGAGCTCTGGTAGCATAGCGGTTACAAGGTCAGCAGTTCGAAACCACCAGTGGTTCCACAGGAGAAGATGAAGATTTCTGCTCCTGTAAAGATTTACAGCCTCAGAAATGGTATGAAGGGTCACTCACTATGAGTCAGAACTGACTCGACAGCACATAACCACGACCACCACCATTTACTTGACCTTTAACTTTATTTGTATAGTCTATATACTTATATATGTTACGTTTTTCAATTTTTTGTAACGTCTGTTTGTTATTGCTAAAAGCCTTTTTGAATCTACATTTCTTGCATTGCCAGTAAGGAATAAAAAATTTTTCCTGAGTCTTCCCTATTTGTGACAAGAAATTTAGTGTGTTTTTCTTACCCCATTTTATTTTTCTACTCTGGGATTTGGTTTTGTTCATAATATACTCTTCTATATCAAAATTCATTTTTTACATTTTATTCCATTTAGTTACCATTTTCAAATAATATTTCTACTTACTTTGATGCTTAACAAATTTTAGTGTCACGTTTTATAGGCTTGCTTCCCTGTCATCGATGCAATTGTTTCATACATTCTTATATCAAAGCTTACACAGCGGATAAAGTTTGAAGACATTTTATGGGTCAATAAGTTTTGGATCTTAAAATTAGCTTCCTCTGATTTTATACAGGAGTCCTCCAGTGGTCTGTGGGCTAATGCATTGGGCCACAAGGCCAGCTTGAATCACAGGGTCGGTGGTTCTAATTCACCAGCTGCTCCTCTGAAAACATATACAGGGTTGCTGTAAGTCAGAACCGACTTGAAGGCACTTAACAACAACTATAAGACTTTATACATTGACTGGATGTGCAATTCATCAGTTAAATTCTTCCTTTGAAAACTCTGTATAAATTGTTCCTGCCTTTGAAAACACTTTATGTTACTTTTTCCTGGCTACTTGTGATACTTTTTTTTTTCCTGTACTCTTATAGTTTCAAACACTTAGCTAAGAGGTAAATGATTAGTTGGAGTGAAGAATATTTATTTTAAGTCCAGGAAGGCTTTCTGCTTAGTGTAATGTACCAAATTCACAAGTTCTTAGCTTGAAGGTCATTTTGGAACAGATCACAGACCAGTCACTGTGATTAATAACCATTTACTTACTCACAGAATAAATGGGACAGAGATGAATAGAAGAGAACACATCATAATCAGCAATGTTTTCCTGAAGTCAGGCTCCTATCCTTGGGTGGAAATGTTGCACTTACTTCCAAGTGTGCTCTACTTTGCACCTTGGGTGAATAACTCCGAAGCCCTCTCTCTTGGGGTTAATATACTAGCAAGACACAATGAGTATGTGCCAAAACACGCATATAGAAAGACAGTAGGGAAAGGGGGTAATAAAAAAGGAAAGGGATAATGAAAAGAAAACTGGTAATAAACTGTCAGCAGTTGACATTATTCATTGTCCCCTGTTCAGAGTGGGTGGCCATCTCCTTATTGGCTACTCTGCCTGCACTGTTGTCCATGAACAGTCCTTCTTCCTTTACTCCACTCAGATAGTTCTGGGT
Organism: Chrysochloris asiatica; assembly: GCF_000296735.1. Classification (NCBI taxonomy): domain Eukaryota; kingdom Metazoa; phylum Chordata; class Mammalia; order Afrosoricida; family Chrysochloridae; genus Chrysochloris; species Chrysochloris asiatica. The sequence goes on from NW_006408558.1 coordinate 761,469, forward strand.
CTTTCAGAGGGCAATCATCTCCCCATGAGAGACATACTTTGGAGTCCTGGTGTGGCTCTGGTTAATGAACTGGACTGCAAAGTCAATTTGAACTACAAGGATGGTGGTTCAAGCTCATCAGCTGCTCCTTGGAAACTCTATACAGGGTCTCCATGAGTTGGAATCGACTTGATGGCACTTAACAACAGTAACAACAACAAGGAGCTATATGCTCATTAGGATCTATGGAGGTAGCAAGAACAATTACAATATAGAGAACTAGAGATATGAAGAGTCTTCCCCTTTATACAAAACAGTGACATGTGACTAGGCCTTCTGCTCTATTTTGGGTAGATCTCTTTCTGTCCAGTTTTATTTGTTTCTGAAGTTAGCTTATTTGTTAATCTTGATTTTCAGTGATAAAATTTGCATCTTTTTCTTGTGTTTTCAGAAGCAGTTCAGTAGTAGGATATTGAGAGAGGATTCATTTGGGTTTGATAGGATGATACAGTACATTGTTTTTGTTTTTTTTTTAAGCAGAGTCTGAAATAATGACTATGGGTCATCTGTAAAGACAAGGGCAATCAACACATCACAAATAAAAGTTGGCATATTTTTTATCTCAAAATGTTACCTTTTTTTTAAATTGAAAATTCAATATTCATCAAAGTTTAGAAGCAGATGAATGTCAGAAGAAATCATTTGGTGGCACTGGATTCTCACTCTGTCTCATGTGTATGCTAAATACAACCACAAGGAGACCTTCCCTCTATGCACCATTCCCTGAATCAATGTGGATATTTTCATCATATTCAATTCCTGTTATTTCTTATAGGTGGGAGTTTTCTACAAGGGTTTGATATATTTTTAAGAACTATAAAACCTAAAAAGAATTGCATTTACTGTTAGTGAAGAAACAGACAATATTTATTTTTGTCAATATAAATGTTTTAAAGGGATAGAAATCTTACAATGCAAAAACAATAGCCATTTTTTTCTTCTAACTAGAAAATAAATAGGTTTAATATATTCATAACATCACTGACTTTAAAAAAATTGTACTAATGATAGAAATAATTCATGAAATTGGTAAAATATTTAATTGGTAAAATATTTAATTGTACATAAATTAAAATCTTTGTCAGATGTTTGGGGGTGAGCCCTTACTCTTAGGATATGGCCCTCTGGACTCCCAGCCTAAAACACAGGTCTGAACTACAGCTTTATTCCTGTATTCTGTGACTTCTAAATTTTGCTCTCTCTCACAGAGTCCTAGTGTGGTACTGTAGGAAAAGCACTGGACCACAAGGTCAGTTAGAACTGCAAGGCTGGTAGTTCAAACTCACCAATCACCCCTCGGAAACTCTATACAGTTGCTGTGCATCTGAACTGACTTGACAACACTTAACAACAACAGGCTTCAAAGAGTTCTTTTCTACTAGTGTTCCTAGAGTCCTGCACTGCTCAAGTGAAGCTTAGATGATGGTCAAGGACCTGAGTATAATTTTTCTGCCCATATTGTTGTTGTTGTTGTTGTTAAGTGCCATCGAGTCGGTTCCGACCCATAGCGACCTTGTACAGGCTTTCCGAGGGTGTAAATCATCACGGGAGTAGAAAGCCTCATCTTTCTCCCGCGGAGCAGCTGGTAGTTTCGAACCGCTGACCTTACGGTTCGCAGCCCAATTCGTAACCACTACGCTACCAGAGCTCCTTACATAAAATTATTTCAATTGTTCTTTCTTCTCCATTATCCTACCTTTCAAATCCCAAGTGCCAAGGCAACCCCAAACTCTGATCTATGCTTCTAATGAGACGAAGGTTTTATATTTTCAAGAGGAAAGTTGGAGGGCATGTGATGTGAATCTCACCTCAAGGTTTCCCTTTTTTTAAAGACCAGGCTGTTGCTGTTGTTAATTGCTGTGGCATTGACCCCCCCCCCCCCACTCAGTGACCTAATACACGTAACCAGAACAAATGTGTTTTTGATACTATACCATCTGTATGATTGTTGGCATGCTTGAATCTTTTGCAACTATTGGATAGTGCCCTTCAACCAAGGGGGCTTTTATCTGCCAGAAGTCGGCACCGTAGTCAACAGTGTTCCTTTAGGATCTATAGGGCTTTTACGAGTCCTGTTGTGGCACTATGTGATAAGCACTGGACTGCTAACTACAAGTTCAGAAGCTGAAACCCACTACGCTCCTTGGAAACTATGTAACTATGAGTTAGAACTTACTCACAGGCACTTGACAACAGCAAGCAATACTTTTAGAAAGTAGATTTCTGGACCTTTCTTTCTTCTCAGCCTTAGTTTGGTAACTGCTGAAACGTGCCACCAAGAACAACCTTACTGAAAAAAACCAGTGGTATAACTTCCGGCCCCAATAGCAAGACACAGACAAATTGATAGACAGGCGGTGGCTTAAAGATCATAGCCCCGGCCAGTTACTGCAAACTGTTATTCTATTGATACTGTCCAGCTTTTATAGTTGTTTATGACAGTAGTTATGTTTTATATCAGATATTTGTGATAGACTTTCTTTGAGGATGTGATTACAACATTGCCATAATTCTGCTCATAATTTTCATCACTCTTTTATTATAGTACTCTGTTTTATTGTTTTATTAACCTATATCCTTATCAGAAATGATCTCATCTATTTGTTTGTTTTTGTATCCATTGTCTGTCTTCTATACTGAAATGTGAGCCTCTAGAACTCCATATCTGTGAACTCTGAGAACATATCTGTTTTATGATGTGGTGCTGTAAGGGAAACACTGGACTGCTAACTGAGAGGTTGATGGTTTAAACCCACCAGCCACTCCTCGGAGAGTTGCTATGAGTTGGAACCAACTCAGTGGCACCTAATAAAATCAACAATAACAAAGACTGCCAGGACTGTAGGTCAAATAAGTGTTGGACAAATTATTGTTTATAATTTTGCATTGCGTACTTAAAGTACTGTCCAACAATCCATAGACTAAATTTGAATTATAAACTGAATAAATAGCTTACTTAAGGTTTGTCCTGTACAAAGGGAATAGTATTGAAGACTAAACAAACAAACAAAAAATTGTATTATCTTATTCCCAATGCATATTAAGAAGTTGGGTATTATTTGAGGGATTAAATCTTATTAAAAGTCCATAAAATTTGCAATCTAGTCTTATTTCTCTGTAAAAATTGATTAAAGTCGTGTCCTTGAAGAACTAGTTTGTATCACTTTACAATATGAAATCCCTTTATAACTCCACTAACAGTAATTTGAGTTTCAATTTCCTTACTGACTCCAAATTTTGAGAAACATCCAAGTGACTTTATCAGACCACTTTGAAATCCATTAATATGACTTTATTATTCGTTGTGTTTTATCTCTGCACATGTGGAATGTTTTCTAGGTAAAATACTATAAAGGTAGTTTGGCAAGAAATGCAAATCTCACTGTCAGGTCAAAGAAAAAAAAATAATTTTATTTAAAACTTCTTAGACTGCTTGGTTAAGTCAGAAAAATAAGAGACAGACTAGAGACCCTTCCCTTTGAGAGGATGTTCCTATACCTGTAGTCAGCTAGACATTTTAACAGGTAACTTGCATCTTTTCATAATGGCAATTACCATCAAAGAACAAGATAGCAAAGATGGGTTTATTCTGTTCTTTTTTGTAGAACAAAAAGTCTCAAGAACAAACAGAAAATGTTCTGAATAGGTTATGTAGCATCTTTGAAAAAGGCTGGAACAAATTAGCACAATCCTCCGTTTTTGAGTAAGAGCTCATCAAGCTGAGGGGACATGGATATGACATAGAGTACAAGGCATTAGTCACCACTTCTCTGTTACTTTGTCATACTGTGGAAGCTTGTAAGTTGCTGAGATGCCAGAACGATATGCTGTTAATGTTGGTATGTGCTATTGAGTTAATTCTAACTCCTATAGACCATATGCCTTCTTTAGAATTGTTGTTCCTTTCAAAACAATTGCTGTAGCCAATGTACCAATCCATTTCATTGGGGTTCTTTCTCTTTTTTTGCTGACCCTCTATTTTACCAGAGACGTCTCTCCTGAATATATGTCTGAACTATGAAAAAAGTTTCACTATCCTTGCTTCTAAGGAACATTCTGGTTGGACTTTTTCCAGCACAGATTTGTTTGTTCTTCTGGCAGTCAATGGTATTTCCAATATTCTTCTGCAGCATAGAACTCAAATGCATCAATTTTTCTATGGTCTTCCTTATTCTTTGTCCAAATTTCACATGCACAGGAAGGCACTGAAAATACCATAGATTGGATAAGGCTTACCTTAGTCCTCAAACTGATATCTTTGTTTCTGAATATTTAAAGAGGTCATGTACAACAGATCTGTCTAATGAAACATATCATTTGATTTCTTCACTGCTGCTTCCGTGAGTTTTGATTGTGGATCCAAATAAAATAAATTCTGTGACAACTTCAATCTTTTCTCCATTTATCATAATGTCATTTACTGGCCCAGTGGTGAGGACTTTTGTTTTCTGTACATTAATGTACAATCTATACCAAAGGCTGTGGTCTTAGATCTTCATCAGGATTTTCAGTCATCTTCTCTTTCAACAACCTGGGTTGTATCACTTACTAGCACAGATTATTAATGAGTCTTTCTCTAGTCCTGATGCCACACTCTCCTTCATATAGTACAGCTTCTTAGATGATTTGCTCAGCATACAGATTGAATAAGAAGGGTGAAAAAATGTAACCCTGCCACATCCCTTTCCTGATTTTAAACCATACAGTGTCTGCTTGTTCTTTTGAGCTGCCTTTTGGTCTATCTACAGGTTCCTCATGAGTGTAATTAAGTGTTCTGGAATAGCCATTTTTCTCAATGCTATTCATAGCTTGACCTGATCCACACAGTCAAAAGTCTTTGCATAACCAATAAAGCACAGGTAACTATCTTTCTGATATTGTCTGCTTTCTGCCAAGGTCTATGTGACATCAGCCATAATATTCCCTGTTCCGTGTCCTCGTGTGAATCTGGCTTGAGTTTCTGGAAGTTCCCTGTCAATATTGTGGCCATTTTTGAGAAATCTTCAGCAAAATTTTAGTTGTATGTGATATTAATGTTATTGCTCGATGGTTTCCTCATTTCTCTGGCTTAGGTACAAATGACTGGTCTGTCAATTTGTCATACTGTGGTGGCATGCATGTTGTTGTGATTCTGGAAGCTATACCATCGGTATTTTAATAATTAGCAGGGTCACCCATGGTAGACAGGTTTCAACAGAGCTTTCACATTAAGTCATACTAGGACAGATTAGGAAGAAGGAGAAGTAGGCCACTTCTGAATGGTCAGCTATTGAAAACCTTACAAATATAAATGAACACTGCCAGATTTAGTGCCCAAAAAATGAGCCCCTCAGTTTGGGAGACTATCAAAATACATTTGTGGAAGAGCTGCCTTATTAAAGTAAATTGGACTCTAATGACGTGGATGGAGTAAAGCCTTCAGAACCTTCCTTTGCTGATGGGACACAGCTCAAAATGAGAAGACAAAGCTATGAGCATCCATTAATAATCCATTAATAATAATAATAATTGATTATTTGTACAAAGTACAAATCTAGGAAAATTGGAAGTCATCAAAAAATGAAATGGAACACCTGAGATCAATATTCTAAGCATTAATGAGCTGAATGAATAGGTATTGGCCATTTTGAATTGGAAAACAATATGGTTTACCAAGCTGGGAATGACAAACTGAAGAGGAATGGCATTCATTCACTGTAAAACCGAGTATTTCAAGATCTATCTTGAAATATGATGATGTATGAAATACATAATATCAACAGGCTTATAAGGAAAACCAGTAAATACCACTATTATTCAAATTTGCACAACAACCCCTAAAGCTGGAGAAAATGAAATTGAGGAATTCTACCAACTTCTTCAGTCTGAAATTGACCAAACATGGAATCAAGATACATTAAAAGTTACTGGTGATTAGAATGCAGAAATTAGAAACAGGAAGTATCAATACTTGGAAAATATGGCCTTGCTGGTCAAAACAATGCTAGAAAACACATGATAGCATTTTGCATGACCAATGACTTATTCATTGCAAATACCTACTATTCAACAACACAAAAGGTAATTTTACATGCGAACATCACCAGATGGAATAACAGGAACCAAATAGGCTATCACTGTATGTGCAGATGATAGAGAAATTCAATATTATCAGCCAAAATAAGGCCAAAGGCAGACTGTGGAACAGACCACAATTGCTTCTATGTAAATTCAGGCTGAAGCTGAAGAAAACAAGTCCACAGGAATGAAACTATGATGTTGAAAAATTTCCAACTGAATTTAGAGGTCAACTCAAGAACAGATTTGGCATATTAAACAGGAAAGAAGGAAAAGACCAAAAGGAATACCAGAAGAGACTCTGAAACTAGTTCTTGAATATAAAGAAGTTAAACAGACTAGAAGAAATAATGAAGCCAAGAAACTTAACAGAAAATTTCTACGGGGAGGTTAAGAAGACAAAGTCAAGTGTTAAAGAGAAATGTGCAAAGATTTACATTTAGAAAATCAAAAAGGAAGAACACATTTAGCATTTCTCAAGCTAAAGAACTTGTGGAAAAAATTAAGCTTCCGGTTGCAATAGTCAAGGATTCTATAGGCAAGTATTGAATGACAAAGAAAGCATTAAAAGAAGATGGAAGTAATTGAACCCAAAATAATTGGTCAATGTTCAATCATTTCAAAGGGTACCATATGATACAGAATTGATGGTATTGAAAGAAGTCGAAGCTTCACTAAAGAAACTGGAAAAGAACACGTCTCCAGCAATTGAGAGAATACAAACTCAAGTGTCAACAAATTGATAGAGAACTCAAGGCCTTCATTTGCCTTCTCCATGAAATTTAGAAGATAGCTACACAGCATACAGATTGGAAGATATCCTTATTTGTGGCCATTCCAGATTGCCACATCTTTTTCCCTAAAGTGGCTGGTGGTTTGAACTGCCAACCTTTTCAGTTAGCAGCAGAGTGCTTAAATCTTTGCACCACCACAACTCCTTATCAATATTATTGTTGCTGTTAAGTGCGTCAAATTAGTTCCAACTCACAGCAACCTGTATAGGTTTTCTGAAGAGGGCCTGGTAAATGTGAACCACCCGTCTTGTGGTTCAAATCAACATTATGGTTGAGGGCTTATCATACAGTGCCACATCAGTATTATTTGTTGTTAGGTGCCAGCAAGTCGGTACTGACTCATAGTGACCTTATGCACAGCAGAACGAAACACTGCCCGATCCTGGGCCAACCTCACTGTTGTTGCCACTCTTGAGTCCATCGATGCTGCCACCTGGCCAATCCATCCCATTAGGGGTCTTCCTCTTTTTCTCTGACTCTCCACCTTACCAAACATGATATCCTTCTCCAGCGACTGGTCCCTCCTCACAATATGTCTAAAGTATGAGAGACAAAATTTGGCCACCCTGGCCTCCAAAGAGCACTCTGGCAGCACTTCTTCCAACACAGATCTGTTGGTTCTTTTGGCAGCTCATGGCATGTTCAATATTCTCCTCCAACACCATAACTCAAATGCATCAATACTTGTACGGTCTTCCTTATTTACTGTCCAGCTTTTGCATGCATATGAGGTTATTGAAAATACCATGGCTTTGAGTCAGGCACACCCTAGTCTTCAAGCTGACATCTTTGCTCTTCAACACTTTAAAAAGGTCTTGTTCAGCAGATTTGCCTAATGCAATACATCGTTTGACTTCTTGACTGCTGTTTCCATGAATGCTGGTAGTTGATCCAAGAAGAATGAAGTCCTTGACAACTTCAATCTGTTCTCCATTGATAAGAATGTTGTTTATTGGTCCAGTGTTGAGGATTTTTGTTTTCTTTACATTAAGATGTAATCCATACTGAAGGCTGTGCATTTTGATCTTCATCAGTAAATGTTTTAAGCTCTGGGAGATACCAAAAACAATAACAACAACAAAAAATAAAGAGTAAACAGAAATGATCACTGATGAAGTCAAGTCATTGGATTCACTGTTAAAACACTTTCAGTCAGCTATTATACATATGTTCAAGGAAACACAGGGCATAGGAAACTGATAAAAGATTCAAGGAAAGTATCAACAACAACAATGAGAAGAAAATCTTACCAAATAATGAGTCACTAAAAAATTGAAATTATAAAAAAGAACAAACTATAAGCTCTGGAGTTTAAAAGAATATATGAAATGAAAAATAAGAGGAGCTCAACATTAAATGTGAACTGGCAGAAGAATGAATTGGTAAACATGCCGAAATTATCCAGATTAAAGAAGAAAAATTAACAGATCCTCAGAAGCCAGTGCGACATCATCAAATTCACCAACATATGGGTGAATGCAATCCCTGAAGTAAAGGAAAGGGCAGAAAGAAGATTTGAAGAAATAATGACAAAATCTCCCCAAATTTTTTTAAAAGAAACGTTTATTTGCACATCCAAGAAACTTAATGAACTCCCAGAGAAATAAACTCATAGAGACATACACGTAAAATTACCATAATCAAACTGTTGAAATAAAAAATGAACAGAGAATCCCAAAAGAAAAAAAAAAAAAAAAGACTCATCATGTACTAGAAATTTTATATAAGATTAACAACTGACATTCCATCAGAAACCATTGAAATCAAAAGGCAATGTGGTAACATAGCCAAAGTTTTCTAAGAAAAAGAATTCACCCAAGCTAGATTATTATGAAATGTTAATTGAAATCCCCAAGGAAACAACTTGAAAACAATTCAATACAGAAACAATGTTTTTGTGGTTGTTAGGTGCTGTTGAGTCAGTTCCAACTCCTAGTGACCTTACGCATAATAAAACAAACAAAGCATTGTCAGGAACTTTATCATCCTTATAATCATTATTACTACTTTTGAGCCCATTGGTGCTGCATTGTGCCAATTCATCTTGGGGGCCGGGGTCCTTTTTTTTTTTTGCATAGTCAGTAAAGCACAGGTAAACATCTTCTGGTATTTTCTGCTTTCAGCCATGATCCCTCTGATGCCAGCAATAATCTCCCTTGTCCCACATCCTTGACGGAATCTGGCATAAACCTCTATCAGTTCCCCTTCAATGTATTTTTGCAGCTATTTTTGAAAGATCTTGAACAAAATTTTACTTGTATGTGTTATTAGAGATATTCTCTCATGAGTTTCACATTCTATTGGGTCATCTTTCTTTGGAATGGGCACAAATATGGAGCTTTTCCAATCCATTGGCTAGATAACCATCTTCCAAATGTATTAGTATACGTGAGTGAGTACCTCCATTGCTGCATCCGTTTGTGAAAGATACAATAAAGTAATTAAAATAATGTGCTAGAAACAACTCATTTAACAGAAAACAAAGCACTAAGAAAGGTAAAGTGGACAACCAAAAATAATACATATGGAAAGCACTGACACATAAATTGTGCTTTGTTGTTAGATGCCATCAAGCCGATTCTGATGCATTGCACCCCTATTTCACAGCAGAACAAAGCACCACCCAGTCTTGCATCATCCTTAAAGTTTTTGTTACACTTGAGTCCATTGCTGATGCTACTGTGCCAATACATTTGTGTTGCAGACCTTACAGAGGTTCGAGGCCCTATAGGCCCGAGTGTAACAGATCTAGCCACTTGGCAGTTAAT
>NW_006408558.1:771986-773732 GCF_000296735.1 Chrysochloris asiatica
TTACGGGAGTAGAAAGCCTCATCTTTCTCCTGCGGAGTGGCTGGTAGTTTCGAACTGCTGACCTTAAGGTTCGCAGCCCGATTCGTAACCACTACACTACCAGAGCCCCTTCCATCTAGTAGAAACAAATTGTTCTTGTTGAGTGCTGTCTAGTCAGTTATAACTCATAGCAAGCCTGTATAAGGTTTCTGATGAGCAGCTGCTGAGTTTGAACCACCAATATTGTGGTTAATAGTCCAGTGCTTATTCTACATGATACAACAGGACTCTGTAGAGACAAATGAAGGTTTTTATAATGATAAAAGAATCAATTGATAAGGAAGGCAATAATTATGCCTTCAAGTAACTTCTGACTCTTAGAGACCCTTTATAGGGTTTCCAAGGCTATAAATCTTTACAGAGTAGAAAGCCTCATTTTCTTCTTGTAAATTTGAATTGCTCACCTTGTGGTTAGCATTCCAGTGCTTATCCTAAATTTCCATCACTGTTCTTGTTTATAACATATATTCATTTAAAACACAACCCAAAATTCATGAAACAAATGGACAGATTGAAAGGAAGAATATATAATTCAACAATAATTAGTTGGAGATTCATGCCCTACTTTCTATAATGCATAAAACAGAAGATCAACAGGAAATTCAAAGAATCAATCTAGAAACCACATAGACCTAACAAATAGCCATAAAACACTTCACCTCACAACAGTAGGACATACATTATTTTCAGGTGCACTTGCAATATTCTTTAAGATAGATTAAATGTTAGGTCATGAAACAAGCCTCAATAAATTGTAAACAAAAAAAAAAAAATCACACTAAGTATGTTCTATCAATAAAGTAGAATAAAATTAGAAATCAATAACACAGGAATATTAGGAAAATCATAAATAAGAGGCCATTAAACATCACACTCCTTAGTAACCCATGAATCAGAGAAGAAATCACAAGGGAAATTAGAAAATGCATCAAGATAAATGAAAAACAAAATCTTAAACATATGGGATGTGGTATAAGTAGTGGTTGATTTGATATGTATAGCTAGAAATACTTATATTTTTTAAAAATCACCAATAAATACCATAAATTTCAGTCTTAAGAATTAGAAATAGAAGAACAAACTAAATCCAAGTCAAGTAGAAGGACAGATATAATGAAGATTAGAATGGAAAATTAATATTTTTAAAAAGGAGTCCTGGTAGTGTAAAGGATTATGAACTAGGCTGCTAACCACAAGGTCAGTAATTCTAATCTACCAGTTGCTCCATGGGAGAAAGATGAAACTTTCTTCTTCCGTAAAGATTTTCAGCTGTGGAAACCCTATACAGGTCTGCTATGAATTAAAACCTACTTGGTGGCAAACAACCACAAACCACACAGCCAAATGAGCACAATTCTTGTTGTTGTTAGGTGCCATCGAGTCGGTACCGACCCATAGTGACCTTATACACAGCAGAACGAAACACTGCCTGATCCTGGGCCAACCTTACTACTGTTGTCATGCTTGAGTCCATCGATTCTGCCACTTGGCCAATCCATCTCATTGAGGGTCTTCCTCTTTTTCTCTGACTCTCCACCTTACCAAACATGATATCCTTTTCCAATGACTGGACCCTCCTGACAATATGTCCAAAGTATGAGAGACGAAGTTTGGCCACCCTGGCCTCCAAAGAGCACTCTGGCTGCACTTCTTCCAACACAGATATGTTGGTTCTTTTGGCAGCTCATGGCACTTTCAATATTCTCC
>NW_006408558.1:775162-782391 GCF_000296735.1 Chrysochloris asiatica
AATAAATAAATAAATAAATAAATAAATAAATAAATAAATAAATAAATTTGGCTTAGAAAAGAAAAAGTAAAATGTTTGTAATCACAAATGACATTGATTTATATAGAGAAAATTCTAAAGAATCCACTGAAAAAGCTATTAGAACTAAATGAGATTAGCAAGGTTGCAAGATACAAGATAAATGTGCAAAATTTAATTATATTTCTATATACTGTTGTTATCACTAAGTGCCGTCACATTGGTTCCAACTCATAGTGACTCTGTATAGGGTTTCTGAGGAGTAACTGGTGGGCTTGAACTGCCAACCTTGTGGTTAGTAGTCCAGTGCTTATCCTACAGCCCTAAACTAGGACTTCTTTCATATACTAGCAATGTAGATTCTGAAAATAAGATTAAGAAAACAAGTTAATTTACAATAGTGTAAAAAATAATAAGAAATTTAGGAATACATTTAACTAAAGAAGTATAAGGCTGGTATGCTGAAAACTCCAAAATAAAGTAGAGAGAAATTAAATAAGGCAAAATAAATCAAAAGACATTACATATTCATTAATCAAAATATTTAACATTTTTAAGATGGCAAGGCTTTCTAATGTATCTACAGATTTGACACATCCTTATCAAAACCTAATTTGGATTTATTCATAGATTTATCATATAATCTTAAATTAATACAAAAATACAAGTACAGAAATCCTAGCACAGATAACATGATCTTGATGAAGAAGGGCAAAGTTGGAAGATTCATACTTCTCAAATTCAGATATGAATCTGATGCCACAGTAATCAAGAGATTATGGGCATGGCATGAGAATATGAAATATATTTGAGAATCTAGAAACACATGCTTTACAATTATGATCATTAATATTTGGAAAGGGTGCTAAGACAATCTAATCAGAGAAAGAAAGTCTATTCAACACATGGAACTGGGATAGCAGGTAGTCACATATACTAAGGTAGAGTCAACTGTATCTCACACCATCTGCAAGAATTACCTTAAAATTAAAGAGTTAAAACTATAAAAAGGAAAAAGGCATCGATTAATTTTTGTGATTGTGGACTAGCCAATGATTACTTAGATATGCTATCAAATAAATAAGAAGCAAAAGAGAAGTCAGACAAATTGGATATTGCAAAACAAAAACAAAACTTTTGTCCTTCAAAACATACCAGCAAAAAGTGTATAACAACTCACAGAATAGATGAACATTCTTTGAAAACCATATATGTGATAGAGAAACTGATCCAGAATATACTAAGTCTTCTTACAACTCAACAATAAAAAGGACAAATGTTACCATTGTTAAAAATGGCCAAAAGATTTAGTAGACTTCTCTCCACCTCAAGATAGAAATGTTTAAATATTAATAAGATGATGAAAAGATGCTTAATCGGGCTGCGAACCTTAAGGTCAGCGGTTCGAAATTACCAGCCGCTCCGCGGGAGAAAGATGAGGCTTTCTACTCCCGTAAAGATTTACACCCTTGGAAACCCTGTACAGGGTCGCTATGGGTCGGACCCGACTCGATGGCACTTAACAACAACAACAACAAATTATGTATATGGAAATAAAAAACACAATTAGATACCTTCTCACATTTGCCTGGAGAGCTGGAATTAAAAACCCAGGCAATACCAAATAATGGTGAGACTATGGAGGAATTGATTGTTATGATTACACAACCACTTTGGAAAACAGTTTGGCAGTTTCTCAAGAAGATAGATAAACATAGATTTAATATATCCTAGGATTTCTCTCATAGGTACAAACCAAAGTGAATTGAAAGGATGTATTAATTCAAAAAGCTGTACAAACATGTTTATAGCAACATTATTCATAATAACTAAAATGTGGAAACAACCCATTGACTGAAGAATGGACAGACTAAATGCAATATTTTGTTTGTCTATAAAAGAGATGAAATATTTAAACTTGCTACAAGATAGATGAACCTAGAACACATTATGGTAGGTGAAAGAAACCTGATAAAAAGGTCATGTATGACTCAACTGGAGTCTTGGTGTGGTGCTATGGGTTAATGTACTGTAGTGCAAGGACTGTTTGAACAGTAAGGTCTGCAGTTCAAGCTCACCAGCCACTCTTCAGATACTCTGTACAGGGTCACTATGAGTTGGAACCGACTTGACGACACTTAACAACAATGATTCAATTTATCCGGAACATCCAGAACAGACAAATTCAGAGAGATAGAAAGTAAATTAGTGGTTGTTAGAGGCTAAAGAGAAGAGAATGAGGAGTGAGTATGATAAAAAAAGGTACCAACTCTTTGTCCACTAGCACTCACTCCGCTGGGTTCAGTTACTCATTGCAGTGTTTACATAGAACTCAGACACTGTGCTCAGAGTTAAGGGGTTTATTAGGGAAGTTAACAAGTTACAATTCAGGGTCAGTAATGCTCAGGGTACAATTGTTCCAGTCAGGATATACTCGCCTCTGCTCTGCCCACAGGCAGCTCTCTCTCTGTCTTGACGATGTTAAAAAGCTCTTTTAGGGCAGCTGGTAAATGTCCACAGGGCATACCATTCTCCTATAAGCCTCAGCCTAAGGGCACTCAGCAGCTCAAATTCAGAGAGTCAGCAAACCTAGCTCACCCAATTCAGTGCCTGGAGGCATCCCACTCTGCAAGTGAGCCTCCAGCCCAAAGTCACTCAGCTTTACTTGCTCTGTGGACTGGGCAGCACACTGCATGCCTCATGCTCTGTTTTTTGGTTCTGCTGCTGTTACTCCTCTGCCACTCACTTCTGTGACACCACTTTTTGTCCCTGGGCTGAGAAGTTTCAATGGGCACACTTCACTCCTGGCTCTTCTCCTTTGATGGTAGTGAGAACAACTCCTGCCTCCTGCTTCTGAGTTGGCTTATTTTCTATCCACGTTAGAGTTCCAAGTTTTCACAATGAACTCTTTTAACAACTATGAACAGCTAAATCATATAATCCATCAGTATTTCCCCCAATCTTCTCTTACTCAGACCCATCCTGTTAAAGTAGTTTGGTGGGAGTTACAAAGATTCTGGTCAGAAGAGGTATATGAAATGTTCACTTCACCACAGAGTGCTGCTAATGGGCACAGGGTTTCTTTTGGAGATAATGAAAACATCCTAAAATGATACAATGACAATTATTCCACAACTGCATATATACTAAAAAACACTTAATTGAACACTTTACAAAGGGTGATTTTATGTTATGGGAATTGCATTTCAGTAAAGCTCTTATAACAATATTTGAAACAAAGACATTTTCAAGTGGACACAAATTAAAATAATTAATTACATGATTACTAACAGGTGGAAGCATTGAATTGCAAGAAATAGTAAACTGCAATGAACAGGATACATAATGATTTATATAAATATAAACTGTATAACATAGTAATAATTCCTTTAGACAATAATAAATGAAAAATAATCTTTCTAAGTTTGATAAATAACATTTAAAGTATAAATGCGTATATAAATCAGAAGGACATACAATAATAAATATCTTTAAGTAACTCATTGCGTAAAACAAATGGTTTTATGTTTAAGATAGAATAATAATTGTTGTTGTTGTTGTTAAGTGCTGTCAAGTCATTTCTGACCCATACCGACCCTGTATAGGGTTTCCAAGGAGCAGCTGGTGAGTTTGAACTATCAACCTTGTGGCTCAAATGACTTTACAGTCCAGCACGTTAGCCCACAGCACCACACCAGGACTCCAATAATAGTAATAATAATAATAATAATAATAAGCTATAAAACAAATATATTTTGGGAGGCAATGATTTTTTAATATTTCTGAAAAAATTGTGGTCTAGAAACAAGTATAAGTAGCAATTGGCTTTGTACATATGACTTGATGGTAAAATGTTTATTAAGCAGCTCACAAAAACATTGGGAGAGTAGAAAAGACCATTAAGTATCAAAGAAAAATATTCCAAATCTAAAAACAAAACAAAACAAAGAACACTACTGGTGTAACCAATGCTGTTGTGTTGTTAAACGCTGTCAAGTTGTTTCAACTAACAGTGACCCTGTGTAGGGTTTCTGAGGAGTGACTGGTGAGTTTGAAAAACTGATTTTGTGGTTCAAACCATGCTTTATCTTACAGTGCCATACCAGGACTCCAGGGCAACCAATCAGCACTAAGAATTCATTTTTATTGCAACTGCTATTGCTAATCTTGCAACTCCAGTTATTCCCAAAAGATAGATGCCACCTTGCCATCCATCTATGCATGCGGAATTATAGGCCTACATTTAACTCATTCCTATACATCATTTGATGTGGTGCTGCAGGGTAATGCACTGGACCGCAAGGACACTTTGATGCTTCAAACTGATGATTCAAACCAGGTAGGTTGTTCAAACTTACCAGCTGCTCCTCAGAAACCCTACACAGGGTTGCCATGTGTCAGAGCCGACCTGAAGGCACTAAACAACAACAACAGTACATCATTGGAGTCTGGTATAGTGGTTAATGCGTCAGACTGCAAAGCCATTTGAACTGTAAGGTCGGTGGTTCAAGGTCACCAGCTGCTCCTTGGAAACCCTATACAGGGTTGCTATGGGTTGGAACGGACTCAATGACACTTAACAACAACAACAAATAGTGCTGTAAGATAAAGCACTGAACTGCAAGGTAGATATGAACCATAGGGCCATTGGTTCAAACTCCTCAGAAACCCTATACAGGGTTGCTGTAAGTCGGAACTGACTCGTCAGCACTTAACAACAACACTTAACATCATTCATTTCCAAGTCAAAGTGTTTTTGGAGAACTTTGGTAGAGCCTTGCTTACAACTGAGGAAGAGAATTTAAATTTTGAATTCTAATTGGAAGACTCAGAACTCATGATATGGGATTTTCCCAATCTAGAAAGGCTAGTCAAAAAATGTTTGGCAGCTATAAGTATGACAAATGAACTCTGTGCTAACCCTCCTTTGAGACTGACTTAGTTAAAGGTCTACTGGGAATTAAAGGGAGAGACCAGAGAACGGTGCCTGTGAATATTTTCATCATCACCTAGAATGTCAGTTTTACATATTCCTTGAGGTGTTAAGTTATCAAAGAGTCATCACAAATCTCCCTCTCTCTCTCGCTCTCTCTTTTAAGTTTATTTTCTTTCTGGTTTCATGTTTCAGGCTCCACTGGTAAAGTTAAATTATTCTTCCTACTCAATTGCAGTGAATTAGCTTCAAGCAGTGATGGTTTGATCCAAGTTTCATTTCCTGAAGTTATCAATTTTTCTCCATTTAATCTCATGAGAATGCAGCTGAACATCTGCAGCTGTATTAGAATTTTGGCATTAACAACTCAAAGAGTTGATAAATGGGAAGCAGTCTGGCAAAGAGCATGAAGAGTGATTAAGAGATTGACTTATTGGAATGGCTGTCAAAGCTAAATATACAGTACCATTCCTGAGTTGGTAGACATTGCAAACAAGCGATAAGGCAGAGCATGCAAAAATCTAGGCATTTAAAGGGATATATTAAACTCTGGAAGGGTGTAAAACAAAAATTAATTGAAAGTTAAAGAGATATGACTTAGGATAGAAAATTTTAGAGGCATCTGAAGAACGCTTTTTGTAATACTCTAAGCCAAGCATAGAACTGTGGAAATAAAGGTGTGGATATTCTTTTTTTTTTTTTTTCTGGTGTCTGTTTATTGTTCTCTTGCTGTCTGTGCACCTCCATTCTGGTGACTAGAGGGGATGTCTGAGCATCTGGACACCCTAACCCCACCACTAGAGTGTTCTACTACACATGCGAACAGATCTCCTCAAAACTTAAAGTGACAGTTCCAACTTAAAAACAAATGGCCACCACTCATCTGTCAGTTTGTCGTACTGTGGTGGCTTGTGAGTTGCTATAATTCTGAAAGCTATGCCACCAGTATTTTAAATACCAGCAGGGTCACCCATGATGGACAGGTTTCAGATGCACTTCCAGATGAAAACAGACTAGGAAAAAAGAGTGACGAACCACTTCCGAAAATTTAGTCACTCAAAACCTTATTAATAGCAGAGAAACACTGTCAGATATAGTGTTGGAAAATGAGCCCCTCAGGTTGAAGGCACTCAAAATGCGACTGGGGAAGTGTTGCCTCCTCAAAGTAGAGTTGACCGTGATGACGCAAATGGAGTAAAGCCCATGGGAGAGAAGCCCATAGGATCTTCATTTGCTGATGGGACACAACACAAAATGAAGAGAAACAGCTGTAAACATACACTGAAAATCGGTACATGGAATGTACGAAGTATGAATCTGGGAAAGTTGGAAGTTGTCAAAAATGAAATGGACCACATAAACGTCAATATCTTAGGCATTAGTGAGCTGAAATGGACTGGTATTAGTCATTTTGAATCTGAACCACATGGTTTATTATGCCGCGAATGACAAATTAAAGCTGAATGGTGTTGCATTCATTGTCAAAAAGAACATATCCAGATCAGTCATGAGGTACAAGGCTGTCTGTGATAGGATAACAGCCATGCGCCTACAGGGAAGCCCAGTAAATACCACTATTATTCAAATTTATGCACCAACCACTAAAGCCAGTGAGGATGAAATAGAAGAATTTTAGCAACTTCTTCGATCTGAAATTGATCAAACATGCAATCAAGATGTATTGATCATTACTGGTGATGGAATGCAAAGGTTGGGAGCAAAGACAAAGGATCAGTAGTTGTAAAATATGGCCTTGGTGATAGAAATGATGCTGGAGATCGCATGATAGAATTCTGAAAAACCAATGATTTATTCATTTCAAATACCTTCTTTAGACAGCATAACAGACGACTAGACACATGGGCCTCACCAGATGGAATACATAGAAATCAAATTGATTACATCTGTGGAAAGAGATGATGGAAAAGCTCCATACCATCAGTCAAAACAAGGCCAGGAGCAGACTGTGGAACAGACCATCAATTACTCGTATGCAAATTCAAACTGAAGCTTAAGAAAATGAAAACAAGTCCACGAGAGCCAAAATATGACCTTGAATTTATCCCACCTGAGTTTAGAGATCATCTGAAGAACAGATGTGATACATTAGACACTAAAGACCGAAGACCAGAAGAGTTGTGTAATGACCTCAATAACATCATACATGAAGAAAGCAAAAAGTCATTGAGAAGACAAGAAAGAAGAAAGAAGGTCAAAATGGATGTCAGAAGAGACACTGAAACTTGCTCTCCAGCATAGAGATGCTAAAGCAAATGGA
>NW_006408558.1:783276-813899 GCF_000296735.1 Chrysochloris asiatica
CAGGATTGGAGGAAGACTCATTAACAACCTGCAATATGCAGATGATACAACCTTGCTTGCTGAAAGTGAAGAGGACTTAAAACATTTACTGATGAAGATTAAAGAGCACAGCCTTCGGTACAGATTACATCTCAATGTAAAGAAAACAAAAATCCTCACCAATGGACCAATAAACAACATTGAAGTTGTCAAGGACTTCATTCTTCTTGGATCAACTAGCAACACTCATGGAAGCAGCAGTCAAGAAATCAGACAACATATTGCATTAGGCGAATAAGCCGCACAAGACCTTTTTAAAGCGTTGAAGAGCAAAGATGTCAGCTTGACGATTAAGGTGAGCCTGACACAAGCCTTGGTGTTTTCAATAACCTCATATGCATGAGAAACTGACAGTGAATAAAGAAGACCGTAGAAGAATTGATGCTTTAGAGTTATGGTGTCAGAGGAGAATATTGAAAGTGCCATGGGCTGCCCATAGGACCAATAGATCCGTTTTGGAAGAAGTGCAGCCAGAGTGCTCCTTGATGGCCAAGCGTCATCTCTCTTACTTCAGACATATTTTCAGGAGGGACCAGTTGCTGGAGAAAGATATCATGTTTGGTAAGGTGGAGGATCAGAGAAGAAGAGGAAGACAGCCAACGAGATGGATTGCTCAGTGGCAGCATTGATGGACTCAAGTGTGGCAACAATAGTGAGGTTGGCCCAGGATAGGGCAGTGTTTCTTTCTGCTGTGCATAAGGTCACTATGGGTCAGTACCGACTTGATGGCACCTAACAACAATAATAACAAAGCCAAGCATGAGCTGGTATAACATAGGACCAATAAATGTTGATTTCTACTTAATATGGGAGTCCTGGGTACCACAAGGTCGGTGGTTCAAATTTACCTGCCCCTCCTTGGAAACCCTATAAAGAGTCACTATGAATCAGAACTGAGTTGACAGCAGTTAACAAATATCTAATATGTCCTTTAATTTTTACTTATAGGTGTCCCTAGGTGGTGTAAATTGCTAAATCCTCCATTATTAGTCAAAACATGGTAGTTAAAACCCACATAGAGTTACCTCAGAAAAAAAGCCGAGTGATCTGTTTCAAAAAGATCACAGCTTTGAAAACCCTGTGGAACCATGCCAGATTGCTCACATGGGTTGTCATGAGTAGGAATGACCTGGATGAATAGGTAAGCTCCTAATTGGAAAATCAACAGTTCAAACCCATGGGTGACTCCAAAGGACAAAGATGAGGCAGTCTCCTGTCTTAAAGATTCACGTCCTCCACAATGCCAGAGAGGAAATCTACTTTGTCCTATAAAGTCACAGAGTCAGAAGTGATTTGATGGAAATGGATTTGGTTCTGGGTGTGTGCTTTTTTGTTTCTTTCTTTCTTTGGGGGAGGGGTCAAACTGGACAACCTTGGGTGACATATTTAAGGATCTTAATGTGAGCTGTAGTATCAGCACTGGGTGGCAAACCATAAGATCGGCAGTTCAAACCTACCTGCCACTCCTCGGAAACCCTATACAGGGTTGCTGTGAGTTGGAACCGACTCGATGGTACTTAACAACAACAATTATTTGGGTTAGGCAGTGGACTGATCATCCCAAAGTTAGTGGTAAACCCACCAGCTTCTCTGTAGGAGAGAGATGAAGCTGTCTGCTCCTGTAAAGATGTATAGTTTATAGAGGCACTATGGGTGGGAAACCATTGTTGGCAGTGGGTTGGGAAGACAAATATATTTTCTTTCAAAAATAGAGGAATTTCTCAAATGATGTCTGCTATATCAAGTAGCCCTAGTAGCACAATAGTTAGAGCACTTGGCTGCTAAGGAAAGATTTGTAGTTCAAAGCCACCAGGCACTTCTACAAAGAAAGACCTGGAGATCTGCTCCTGTAAAAATTACAACCTAGGAAACCCTGTTCTACCATCTCATACAGGGGTCTGTTCTACCGTCTCCTACAGGGGTCTGTTTTACCATCTCATACAGGGTCATTATGAGTTAGAATTGAGCTGACAACACACAACAACTACCAAAGACACCCAATCCTTCAAATTGGCTTGCTTCTGCTTGATGCTGTTGTTAACTGCCATCGAGTCGATTCTGACTCATAACAACCCTGTTTAGGGTTTCTGTGGAGCAGCTGGTGGGCTGGAACTGCTGACCTGTAGTTCGCAGTCTAGTGCTGAGCCCACAATGGCACACCAGGAGTCTTTTGCTTGATATTGGTAGTGGTAGAGTGTGTAAAGTCGGTTCCAACTCACAGTGACCCTGTATAGGGTTTCCGAGGCTGTAAATCTTTACGGAAGCAGAAAACGTCATCTTTGTCCCGTGGAACCGCTGATGGTTTTCAACTGCTGACCTGGAGGTTAGCAGCCCAGATATTAGGGGGAATATTTTTGAACTTTTGCTTGAACAACTGCCAGGATTAAATTAAGATAATATATTATTACAATGATTCATTTCTACATGAAGATGGTCACAATAAACACTTTTACTATAATTCTCATTCTTAACTATGTCACAAAACCTCTCTTACCCAGGAATATGTGGGTTACTGCTTTAATAACTAAAGGTTAGCTTCATTTATATAAAGATTTGTTTTAGATGTGATACATAATAGAGGAAATGGACACATAGAGGCACATTTTGCAGTAGATACAAAGGGAGTGGGGAGCAGAACCTGGGCACACAGACTGTTTCCAGTTCGATCCATTTCACCCTGCCACTTGTATATACTCATATATACTTGTTTTTGTTAATTGCCGTTAAGTTTGTTCCAATGCATAGTGACCCTATATAGGGTATCCGAGGAGCAGCTGATGGGTTTAAACTGTCGAACTTGTGGTTCAAAGTCCAGTGCTGATTGTATAGCTCCACACCAGTAGTCCATACATACTTAGTAACCCATAAGATAAAGGACTCTAATTGCATGCAATGCCAATATTATTATTCAATTGCAAAACTATGACTAAATATCCTGAGGCATGATAGCCAGATTTTTTCACACTGTAAATTACATTACAATTGTCAATAATTTAACAATTATTTTTTGAGAAATAGTCATTTGTTTTTGCTGCTGCTTTCCTGGCTTCTGAGTGTACTATTTATGTTCTGAAAGGCTTTCTGAATCGTTAGTTCAAATCTGTTATCTGCACAGTGAGTTGGTGATTGGTTGGGTTGCACTAAAGATTCAGAGGGTCCCATGACCTTGTTCTCCTCATGATACCCTTCATATGTGAGCCTTCTTGTTTTGGAACAGACATTGCTCCAAGCATAATGCTGTTATTCATTCCCTACACTTGTCCAATTCTGATTAGCTATATTTTATTCAAAGAGCATTACTCTGAGGTGTGTAAATGATTGATTTTGCATTACTACATTTTTTATAATCCTGGATCATTCTTTATGTTATCTGACTTTAAATTATAATGATGAAACTGCTGAAAATTTGCCTGTGGAAGATTGAGGCCAAGCCAACACAAAGCCGTTGTTTGATTATGACTTTAAGCAAAATATCTTTGATTTGGGGGATGGTCCTTGAAGGCCAACAAGGTTATCAAGGGCCCTATATTTTCACAGGGACATTTGTAAAATTATTTGCGGCAATTTTCATCAGACTGGACCCAAATTTTACAAAATTCAATACAGGAAAATTAAATCTAATTATAAAACACCTAAAATAGGGAGCAATGATTTGCATCACAAACTAATCCTTAGCCTCTCAATGTGAAGTCCATCTATGACAGTCATTCTTTATTTAAATATTTATTTATTTACAGATTATAAATTATTTGGCAGGCTGATTAGGAGATAATGCAAACTTATAGAAAAAGAAAGCAATACTTTAATACTATTAGAAAGAAGAAGGACTCCCTGAAATATACATGTATTATTAGGAAAATGGTATGCTCACTGGAAATTAATTAGTAGACTATGATGTGTTGGATAAATAAGATTCAATTTATATTCCTACAATACATGGCATTTGGAAAACTACTGGGGAATGAAATTTAGAGGGGAAAAGTGCAGGCAGATACCTCATGGAGTCAGATAAAATGCAGATTAAAAATAGTGAAGCTAGAAACAACAGCTTTCATTTAGTGACTACTGTTGTTGTTGTTGTTGTCAGGTGCCATCGAGTTGGAACCGACTCATAGTGACCCCATGCACAGCAGAACGAAGCAATGTCCGATCCTGGGCCAACCTCACTACTGCTGCCACACTTGAGGCCATCAATGATGCCACCTGGTCAATCCATCTCGTTGGGGTCTTCCTCTTTTTCTCCAACCCTCCTTCTTACCAAGCATGATATCCTTCCCCAGCAACTGTTCCCTCCTAACAATATGTCCAAAGTATGAGAGACAAAGTTTAGTCATCTTGGCCTCCAAGGAACACACTGGCTGCACTTGTTCCAAAACAGATCTATTGGTTCTTGGCACTTACAGTAAAGTCCATGGCACTTTCAGTATTCTCCTCCAACACCACAATTCAAAGGCATCAATTTTTCTATGATTTCCCTTATTCACTGTCCAGCTTTCACATCCATATGAGGTTAACGACTACTGTACTCTTAAGCAAATGAGTAAAGATTTGAGTAGCAGATGAGACTGCTAATTTTTCCAAGATTGTACTCTTACAAGGATCTTCCTTAGTCTTGTCTTAGATGCCTTCCTAAATCTCTGGGGCTGGGGATGTATTTCCTTGGAGTCTTGGTGGTGCAGCTTTTAAGATACCTCTACACTGTTAACTGGAAGGTGGGTGCTTTAAATCCACCCAGTGATTCCAAGGAAGAAATACCTAGCAATTTGCTCCTGTAAAGATTAGTTTGGACAGGTCTGTTGACTAGCTCTGCTCTCTTGCATGGGCTCACTATGAGTTGAAGCTAACTCCAGGGACATCTCATAACAACCTCATTCAGGAAAGAATATCCTCTTCATATGACTGCCTTGATAATCTAAGTTTAAAAATTAGAGAAACTGGCTCTGAATACAGACAAAAAAGACTGATTTGATTACTCTGGATGTATTACATATCTACATAGCATGGAGTAAAGAATTAAAACTGCATAGTTCACTTTATTGTATCATGAGAAAATCTGACAATTAGGTAAATTCTTAATGTGGAAAAGTCCTTAAAATGAATTTATTCAGTTTGACTGTCTACACTAATATACATAAATTTCTACTCTTTATAAAGTAGAAGTTTCTTTTTGGAAGTAAAACTAAAACAAACCAAATCCTGTCCATACCAAACCCAACAAACAAACACTAGCTTTGAAATTGTTGCCAAGTAAGCAAACAAAACATATTTTGCTTATCTATAAAAAGAAGCTAATACTATACTGTAGATTTTGCAAGTTTAAGTAATGCATTAAGACACATTACATGATTTATAGCAAGCAATCAATGATAGCTGATTAGATTTGTATTATATGTGGATAATAGCAACTATCTTTATGATTAAAGGAAGCTCTTGTCACCTCTAAAGAGCCATTGAATTATTTTTCCCTTCTAGACTCTAAGAGGAATTTTGCCAATATAAATTCCTTTCAAGAATTAATCTTTGATTGGTTCTTCATATTTAAAAGTCATTGGTAGTCACAACTGCTGAGCAGAGATTCCACTGAATCATACTTAACCAATTTATCAGAGTGCACATGGTGGTGGTAGTTGTGTCCCATCGAATCTGTTCTGAAGTTTCCAAGGCTGTAAATCTTTATGGGAGCAGATAGCCTCATGTTTCTCTTGTGGAGCAGCTGGTAGACTCAAACGGCTGACCGTGTGGTTAGCAGCTCAGTTCATAATCCACTACGCTACCAGGGTTCCTTAGAGTGCACATAATCTTAGCATAATCGAAGGAATTTAATGTTATGTGGAGCCACTTCTTTGGCAAGAGTACCTTTGTCACTGCTATGGATTAAATGGTGCCCCCTCCCAACTGAGTTGAGTCTTAACCCCCAATACCTGTGAACATGACAGCGCTTAGAAATGTTGTTGTTGTTAAGGTGCATCCAGTCAGTTTCAAGTCATAGCAACCTTGTATAGGTTTTCCAAGGAGCGGTTGGTGAATTTGAATTGATGACCATTCAGTTCAAACTGACCTTGCAGTACAGTGCATTACCCCACAGGGCCACACCAGACATCCAGTGCTTAGAAATAGAGTCTTTGAAAATATTATGAGTTAACATAAAGTCATTCATACCAGAGTAGGTTGAGTCCTCATCCAATCTAAGTGTTGTTCTTATGAAAGAGAAGAAAAGACACAGAATGACACAGGAAGAAGGTCATGTGAAGATACATCTCCAAGCCCATGATTGCTAAGAAATGTCTGGAGGTACAGTAAATTCAGTGCCCTGGTGTGTCACTGTAGGATAGGCACTGGATTGTTAACCACAAGGTCAGCGGTTCAAACCCACCAGCTGCTCTTCAGAAACCCTATACAGGGTCACTATGAGTTGGAACCAATGACACTTAGCAACAACAATACTGAACATTGTAAACAGCCGTAGAAGATAATTCACTCATTAAGCTTCTCGGAAAACACCACAATAAACCCAAACCCAAACCTCTTTGGTTATCTTGACAAATCTCTAGTGGCCTAAAGACTTCTACATTGGGTAATACTGAGTAAAGTGAAATACCTCCACGGTAAAGAGTAGGCAAGTTTTAGAGTACATACTAGAGCAGGAAACTCATCAGTATGTATTAAAACTACACAGGGAAAACTGTCAAGTTTCTATAAGCCAATAACACATCAAAGAGACAAACTATCTGCTGCTAGGGTGCAGGCTGACATGAATAAATTTCAGTCTGTGGGAAATATGGCCAGGTCTCACAGTAAGAAGAATGCCAAGCGTACACAATGCATGACTGATTACAGGAACCAAGCAGTGCCCCTCCTGATTGCCAAGATGCCAAGTCCCAGGACAGCGGCAGATGTGATAAATCTGACTTCACAAAGCATAAAATGCCCGCTCTCATTCTTAGGCTAGAAAATGTGAATCTTTCAACCTCATTTGCATTCAAGTGAAAACTCCCAGGATCTCTCATAGGTGTTTCAAAGGGTGACAAGGAACAGAAGACATTGCTTTGTAATACCACTCTCATAAAAAAGGAGAAAAACCTGTCCTGGTGGAGAAAAGAAGGCCAGCATGACTTGTCCATGTGCTGAAACCTAGTTCCCAACAGTCAAGGAGCATGGTGGCTTACTGTGGAAATGCATAGCAGTGATCCATGAGCCTGGAGTAAATCCAGCTTCATTTTTCATCCTTGATTCAGCCATTTACTGTCTGTGTTGACTTAAGCATTTTACTTACCCTTTGTTGCCTTAGCTTTCTCAGTATAAAGTGAGTGTTATAATACTCTTTGGTGATATAACACAACAAAGTGTCTAATAAAAATTGGACATTCAATACATGACTACACGATTATATAGATTTTTTTGCACATAATCGAGCTTGCATATTGTAATCCATTAATTTTGCTACATTGTTGGTAAGAGTTGTCGAGTTGGTTCCAATTCACAGTGACCCTGTATAGGGTTTCTGAGAAGCCACTGGTGGGGTTGAACCACTGACCTTGTGGTTCAAACCAACCTTGTGGTCCAGCGCCATTGTAAGTGCCGTGAATCAGATATGAATGACTCATGGTGAGATTATATATAATAGAACAAAATGTTGCCCAGTTCTGTACTGTTTTCATGATTGTTGATATGTTTGAGTCTATTTTTGTTACAGTTGTGTCCATTCATCTCACTGAAGGTTTCCCTTGAGTTTACTTGCCTTTTACCTTGCCAAACATGATGCTCTTTTCTAAGAATTGGTCCTAATGTAATTATATGTCCAAAGTAAACAAGACAAAGTCTTTCCAGCCTAGCTTCTAAAGAGCGTTCTGATTTTGTTTCTTCTAAGACTGATTTGCTTATTCACCTGACAGACCACATTGTATTCATTATTTTTTGCCCAAACTACAACTCAAATACTGTGCTATTTTGCCATACAGTGAGAAAATGAGCAAATAGTTGACTTTTATTTATTTTGTTGAGCTCCTAAACTCCGAACTTCACCCTCTAATGCTCTGTATCATCACTGTAGAAAACTTGGAAAGTTTTGTTGGTTGTTTTCTTTATCAATCTGAGAGGAGTATGATCTACTTCTAGCTTAGGGAGATACAGAGATTTAGTGAGCCAAGATAAGGGAAGTGTGCAGTTTCCAATTCTGATTTCAGTAATATACTATCAATGTGAGTTCGTTATTTTTCATTCTGCAATTAACAAAATTCCAGATATTCTTAAACACCACTTAGGTGTTGGGGTTTATCTGAGAGTGAATGTTATTCTCACTTTTTTTGCCCTCAAATTAGTGAAATAATTATGGATTCACTGTATAACACCTAAAAACTAAAGCTCAATAAATTACACATTATTAAAAAGACTTGCAAAACTGTAACAGTACAAGATTCCATATATAATAGCTAATAGGAATCAAAAGTTACAGCAAGCTATCAGAAACACACTGTAGCAGTACATTATTATCAAGTAGAATAAAGAGAAATTTAGTGTAATATAAATAGTTCTGGTGTTTCTATAAGAGGTGCTTAATATTGTCTTTAAGAGAAAAATCAAGGTGGCTTTGTTAACCAGGAGAAACTTAAACAGTGCAATAAAAAAATGAACTTGCGAATCTCTATACTACAAAGATTGTGGATTTCACATCTATGTGAACAAAGAAAACTACAGATTATGGTGTGCTGGAGAAAAATGTGTTAAACTCCATGGATCTAAAAGATTGTCTTTAGGGACATGCTGCATAAAAGCTCAGAAGATTGAATGTCTTTGAGAAGATAAAGAAAGTATATAATAGGTTTTCCTGGAAGAATTCAAAAAGATTTATAGCTTAAGAAAAATTTGAAGTGAAAATAATAGGAAAAGAAAAAAAAATTAACTATTGAATACATACATCATTTTATGTTTATGTGAAAGTTATAGTTGCTAAATGCTATTTAGTAGTTCCAAGTTATAGTGACTCTGTATAGGATTTCTGAGGAGCAGCTGGTGGGCTTGAGTCACAGACATTGTGGTTAGCAGTTAAGGCTTATCTTACAGCACCACACCAGGGTTCCATAGGAAGGTAGGAGAACAAACAAAAACAATAGTGGGTAAAAATTAGAATAATATAAGGTAAAAATAAAACATTGGTATATACTTTTTCAATTTATAATTTAGAAAGACCTTCAAGGGTGGATATAATTTTTAATGACATATTTAGGGAAATTTTGCTTAAGGTTAAACAAGCTGGGGTGCTGGTATGGTTCTGTAGGGTAAGCTGCTGTGGTTCTGCACCAACTGCTCCTTGGAAACCCTATACAGGGTTGCTCTGAGTCAGAACTGACTTAACAGCACTTAAAAACAACAAAATTAGTTGCTATATAACATTTACCTGATTAAATAAAAGAGATGAAAGAATATTGATCAAAACGATCAAAACTAACAAAATCTAATACACAAAAGCTATAATTGTTTAAAACTTTAACAGTCAAGTGGTTTATGTAGGTAGCATATCTTTGTACTTACAGAATTTTCAGCAGTTGTATACAATGGTAGTTTAAGGATATAATCAGGTTATGTAAGTGAACTATAAACATTTTCTCACTTTGCTTAGAAAAAAAAAGACAAATAATAAAATTTGAAACAAAAGATGGAAAAGTACTTCTCATCACCACAATATCATTATCCTCTGGTTTGCTGTTCAAATCTATCCACAGACATTTTTGAAAAAAGTCAGCTGTCCTGAAAAACCCAATACAGCAGCTCTACTCTGAAACATATGAAGAGGTTTCAAAAAGTTTGTGGAAAAATGGAATGAAAAAGTCATTCTTTTTTTTCCATGAAATTTTTGAAGCTCCCTCTTATTGTATTGCCGTGACTCAGAATTGACTCAATGGTCTTTTTAAGTTATTTTTGTTGTAGATATTATTTCTACACCACTCTGCCTTCACTCTCCACTCAATGGAAATGAACAGCTTTTATGTAAACGGAGCATTCTTCTAATTCATTTGTTTTCAGATTTTGATAAATGAGAATAATTCCCCTTAGTTTAACTTAAAAGTTTGATTATGAGTAGCCTCACTAACAATGTAATTAATAATTTATATTAACAAGAAAAGGAGCCCTGGTGGCTCAATGTTTAAGTGCTCACTGCTAATCAAAGGTTACCAGTTCAAACCTACCAGTCACTCCGGGAGAAAGATGTGGATTATTTTCTGCAGCTATTGTTGAGAAGTAATGGAAGATGAAATTTTATAACTAGTGAGTTGGATAATATGATCGTATGGTAGAATTTTACCAAAGACTGGATTACTATCTGTCTTAGATTCCTAGAGCCTCAACAACAAACTAACACAGTGGGTTCCTTTAAAGAACAGAAATTTATTGTCTCACAGTTCTGGAGACTAGAAAATCAAATTCAAGGAGTTGGTAGGGACCTACTCTCTCTGTCCCCTCTAGGTGAAGATCCTTCCACGTCTCTTCCAGATTCTGGTAACCATGGACATTTTATGACATTGCTTAATTTGTACAAGTATCCTTGCATGGTGTCCTCCCTATGTATTCTAATCTGTTTACTTGTCTGCTCTTCCCACTTATAAAACACCACTAGAGTGGGTTAAGATCAGGACCCCAACTACTTCAATATAATATGCAACTGATAATATTTTTGAAGGAATATATTGTATTCCCTAACAAGTGCATTTACAGATGCCAGGGTTAGAATTTCGATATATATATTTTTGGGAGGACAAAATTCAATTCTTAACACTACCTAAGAAGCCCTGGTATGACAGTAAGTTTCATGTTTGGCTGCTAACTGCAAGGTTAGCAGTTCAAATCTACCAGCTGCTCTGCAGGAGAAAGATGAGAATTTTACTCCTATAATGACTTTAAGATCTGTTTTGAAATACAATGCTGTTTGTGATAAGATAATATTGATATGCTTAGAAAGAAGACCAGTTAATACAACTATTATTCAAATTAATGCATCAAACACGAAAGCCAATAATGATGAAATTGAAGAATTTTGAAAGACCAATGACTTCTTTATTGTAAATACTTTTTTTAAAAAAAACAAATGAAAAGAAATGGACCTCACCAGATGAAATATATAGAAATCAAATTCACTACATCTCTGGAAAGAGATGATGGGAAAGTTCCATATCGTCAGCCAAAACAAAGCCAGGGGCAAACTGTGGAACAAACCATCAATTGCCAATATGTAAGTTCAAGCTGAAGCTGAAGAAAATTAAAACAAATCCAAAAGAGCCTAAATATGACCTTGAACATATCCTACCTGAATTTAGAGATCATCTCAAGAACAGATTTGATGCATTAGACACTAATGACTGAACACAAGAAGAGTTGTGGGATGGCATCAAGAACATCATACAAAAAGAAAGCAAAAGGTCATTAAGAAGATAAGAAAGAAAGAAAAGATGAAAATGGCTGTCAGAAGAGACTTTGAAATTTGCTCTCCTGCATGCTAAATGGAAGAAATGAGGAGGTACAAGAACTGAATAGAAAATTGCAAAGCCCAGCTCGAGAAGTCAAAGTCAAAGATCATAATGAAATGTGCAAAGACCTGGCTTTAGAAAAGGAAAAGGAAAAAACAAATTCAGTATTTCTCAAGCTGAGGAAACTAAAGAAAAAATTCAAGCTTCAACTTGCAATACTGAAGGAACCCATGGGAAAAATATTGAATGATACAGAAAGCATCAAAGAAGATGAAAGAAATATCCAGAGTCACTGTAACAAAGAAAAATAGTCGATGTTCAACCAATTCAAGAAGTAGCACGTAGCATGGTTTGAATGGGTAAAATAGGGGAAATAATGTTAAGATGATTGGCTGTCTTTTGAATCTTGGTTTCCCTTTCCTACTATTGTAAAATAGACACTTGAGGGGGAGAGAAAGGAATAGCTAGGCATATCACCATAGAAAGCTTGTAAGTCTGTCTTCAGCCTATAACTGATTGGAATACCTAAAAATGGGGCTAAAACTTGCCCTGTGAAGGAGGCTTCCTGCGGAGCCTTTGTACTGCATAAGACCATAGATGGACTCCTGATCCCCATCCAGAATCCTCTGAGGTGGGAAATTTCCACTTGAAAGGGCAAACAGACAGGCCTGGAGTGGCTAGAAGAACAGAAGACACTTCTTGAAAGAAAGACCATCAGGAAAAATAAAAAATAATAACGGCAGTCTGATTGACTACTACAAGAACAAGCAAGTTGTTTGCCCAGGAACCATCAATGCAAGCGTTCGGGTCCCCTTAGGACAAACCCCCTTCCAAGACTGAGACTCAAGTGGAATGCAGTGAAGTTGTGAACGAAGTCCAACTGTGTTCAATAGACTCCTGTCAACCTGGATTGAGACCTGGTTGACCAGAAGTATGTCAAGACCTGGGGACTCCTGAGCCCAGAGACAGAGACATGACCACAGAGGACTAGAGCAGAGAGTGAAGCATCCGGCTGATATGAAGTGAGGGGAGATGCACAAGAACACCCACTCTTGTAGATAGTACACACTTGATCTGGTTTCAATGGCTAGATGATCACAACTCAACTAGAGAAAGAAAGAAGAGGAAAAAAAAAAAAGAGTAATCCACTACAATTTTATGAACTTGACCTATGCTTGTGGATGCAGTAGGACAAAGGAGGGAACAAATCTGTACAGTGAGGATCATTCCCACCCCCTTGGTACATAGCATCGACAAGGATGAGCAACTTAAACACTGGCTACCCAAAATGGGGAGGCTACAAAGGCAAGAAGTGACTGGCTTACAAGATTTAAATAGGCAACCTAGTACCAGAGGGTATGGGGAAAGGTAGAATGTCTTACTGAGTGTTTTCCAACCTGTCTGGATAGGGCTGATGAAAGGTGATGGTGATAAGACTCTTGTGGTTCAATAGAGAATAATTGTTATCAGGACTAACTGTGAGTGTTGGAAAGGTAAAGGTAGACATTTTGTAACAAAAGGAGGGGAGTGGTTGATTTTGCAGTCCAGGAGAAGAGGTCCCTGGAACCATCAAGGGAGTAAAGCAAAGTGCAAGACCTTATCCAGAGAAGCAGTGACGCCAGAGATGAAGGCAGAGACGATGACAGGGAGAGAAGAAGTGTCTGGGGACGCTAGACTCAGGGACGGAGGGGGTCTGTGTGCTGATGGTTGGGGAGGAGAGCAGGCTTACAGGGTATACCCTTTGGTTGTTTGATGATGCATGCAGGGGATTTTAATCATTGCAGTGAAAAAAAATACAATAAGATGAATGTAAAGATAATGTTCTTCCATGTGAACTATCACATAATTTACAATAAAAACTTTAAAAAAAAAAAAAGTAGTGTGTGATCAAGAGCCAATCATACTGAAAGAAGAAGTCCAAGGTGCATTGAAGGCACTGACAAAGAACAAGACTCCTGGAATTGAAAACCAAATTGAAATCGTTCAACAAGCTGATGCAGCACTAGAGTCACTCACTGTTCTCTGACAAGAAATTCGGAAGACAGCTACCTGGCCAGCTGATTGGAAGAGGTCCATGTTTGTGCCCATTCCAAAGAAGGGTGACCCAAGAGAATGCAGGAATCATTGTCAAAACATCATTAATATTGCATGCAAGCACAATTTTGCTAAAGATAATTCAAAAACTGATGCAAGAGTATATTGGCAGGGAACTACCAGAGGTTCAAGTCTGATTCAGTTGATGACTTGAAACCAGGGACATCACTGCTGACATCAGATGGATCTTGGTTGAAAGTAGAGAATACCAGAAAGAAGTTTATCTGTGCTTTATTGACTGCAAAGGTTTTCCATTGCTTGGATTATGACAAGCTATGGACAACATTGTAGAGAAAGAGTATTCCGGAACACTTAATTTTGCTCGTGAGGAACCTGTACAAAGATCAAGAGACAGTTGTTCGAACAGAACAAGGGAACATTGAATTGTTTAAAATTGCAAAAGTGTGCACTAGGGTTGTATTATTTCACCGTACTTATTCAATCTCTATGCAGAATAAATAATCTGAGAAACTGGATTATATAAAGATGAGCATGGCATCAATCAAGGAGGAAGACTCATTAACCAACTTTGATATGCAGATGATGCAACCTTGTTTGCTGAAAAGTGAAGAGGACTTAGAATACTTACTGATCTTACTGATGAAGATCAAAACCACAGCCTTTGGTATGGGCTGCACCTCTATGTAAAGAATACAAAAGTCCTCACCACTGGATCAATAAATAACATCAAGATAAATGGAGAAGAGATTGAAGTTGTCAAAGACTTCATTTTGCTCAGATCAACAATCAACACTCATGGAAGCAACATTCAAGAAATCAAACAACATATTGCATTAGGCAAATCTGCTGCACAAGATCTCTTTGAAGTGTTCAAGGTAAAGATGTCAGTTTGAGGACAAAGGTACACCTGACCCAAGCCATGGTATTTTCAATAACCTCATATGCATGTGAAAGTTAGACAATGAATAAGGAAGAAAGGAGAAGAATTGATGCATTTGAGTGACGGTGTTGCAGGAGAATATGGAAAGTACCAGGGACTGCCAGAAGAACAAATCTGTTTTGGAGAAATACAGCCAGAATGCTCTTTGGAAGCCAGAATGGCCAGATTTCATCTCTCACACTTTGGACATATTATCACAAGTGACCAGTCCCTGGAGAAGGACATTATTTTTGGTAGAGAGTTAGAAAACAGGGGAAGACCCTCAATGAAATGGATTGGCACAGTGGCAGCAGCCATGCCTCAAATGTTGTGAAGTTTGTTCAGCACTATGACACATTTCGTTATGTTGCGCACGGGATTTTGAGTCGGTACTGACTGGTGGCACCTAACAACATCAGCAACAACAAAGATTTGCAGCCTCTGAAATCCTATTGTTGTTGTTGTTGTTGTTAAGTTCAATAGCTTCTACCATTGCCATCTATTGGGGAGATTTAACACAGAGTTTCTTCATTGAGAGGAAATGAAATTCATTGATTTATGAATCCTCTCCAATTATAATAGCTGAGAGTTCCTGTTCTAATACTCTAAGTATTTCGATATCATTTCATCAGATAAAAATTTAAATTAGGTCCATTAGTGCCTACAGATTTTGGTTTCTTCATGACATTGATTAATGTCACATTCCAGTTCCAGAGGAGGAACTGGAAATGCAGTGTGGGTATTGACACAGCATTGATGCTGTAAACCTATTTCAGACCTTTTTAATTTCTTTACGAATCATGGCAGTGCATCTATTTGCAGAAGAGGCAACATGACTCTTTAGATGTAATTACTTTAGATTTACCAAAAAAGCTAAACAATACTACTTTAACAAAATGAACAAAAGTCAGCTTTTGGATGTGGATAGCAAGCAGAGAATACTGCTTATCTTATGGTGCTTATATAAATCATTGTACATAATACCATATTCTAAAAGGAAGTATAACATATTATTAGAAAGAAGTCATGTGAGAAGTAGTCCAGAGGCAGAGGGAAGTTGAAGTTAATTTGGCAAACTTTGGGGTATTTGTCTCTCTTATGGGAAGAGCTACATTATAAATAAAACCGTGCTACAGGTAGGGTGCAAATATATTTTGCTAAACACTATGCGAAAGAGCGTTTTATCTGAGTACACATGGAACCTAAAGAATACTAAGTGAGGAGTGTGTATGGTGACAGGTGATTATCAATCTGGAACTAAAGATTGCTGTTATGTGCCTTGGAGTCGGTTCCGACTCAGAGCGACCCTGTACAGGGTTTCCGAAGCTGTGATCTTAACGGAAACAGAAAGCCTCATCTTTCTCCTGCGGAACAGCTGGTAGTTTTGAACTGCTGACCATGAGATTACCAGGCTGATTCGTAATCACTACTCTACCAGATAATCATTAAGCAGTACACTGAAAGTTTATATTTTATAATTATATATAGTGGTGGTGATGTGCCATGGAATCAGTTCCGACCCACAGCAACCTGTATGGGATTTCTGAGGCTATAAATCTTTACGGGAGCAGAAAGCCTTATCTTTCTTCCATAAAACGGCTGTGTGACTTTGAGGTTAGCAGCCTGACTCGTAACCACTATGCTTCTGTGAGCTAATGCACTTGACTTTAAAGTCTGTTTGAACTGCAAGGTCGGCACTTCAAGCTCACCAGCTCTCCTTGGAAGCCCGATACAGAGTGGCTATGAGTTGGAACCGACTCAACGGCACTTAACAACAAGAACAACATGTGCAAGACAAACTCCTGGGTGGTGCTAATGGTAATGTACTTGACTGTTTACCAAAAAATTGGAGGTTCAAATCCACCTAGAGGCACTTCTGGAATAAGGCTTAGTGATCTACTTCCAAAACAATCTGCCATTGAAAGCCCTATGGTGCGCACCTCAATTCTGACACACATGGGGTCACTATTAGTCAGGTTCAATGATCTGGCTACTGATTTATGTGCAGGTCACGTTTGCTGCCCAGTACACTTTCAGGCATACTTAGGGAAAAGCATATTCTGTGTGTTATAGCAGAAAAAGTCTTGCATATGAGGACAAAGATTTTGCAGCAAGAGATATACTTTTTTTTCTCTTTCTCTGACTTGTCCTTACTACTTGTGGTAATGGTGGCTAATTACTCTGAGATGGTGGTGTTGGTGGTGTGCTGTATAGGGTTTCCAAGACTGTAAATATTTACAAGGGCAGAAAGTCTCATCTTTCTTCCTTGGAGCGGATGGTGGATTTGAACTGCTGACCTTGTGGCTAGCAGCCAATGCAGAACCATAAGCTCCCAGAATTCCTTAATGACCTTGAGAAAATTGCCTAAAGCCAAGAAACAGACTCTGTTGCTGTAGAGTGGATTCCTACTTGTATCAACCCTATAGAACATAATCCAACTGCTGCATAGGGTTTTCAATGTAGGTTTTCAAAAGGTTTTCTTTCAATCTTTACAGAAGCAGACTGCTGCATCCTTCTACCTCAGAGTGGCTGGTGGGTTCCAACTACTGACCATTCATACAGCAGCTAAGTGCTTTAACCGCTGCACTGCCAGTGCTCCTGGAAAATCTACTAATAATTTGCAATTTAGCTATCGAGTGGTAATTATAGGGATGACACAAATGGATGTGTGTTGTATTCGCAGTGATAAGAACATGGAATCTGCAATTGTTTTATTATTATTATTAATGGAGAAACAAGATACTTGAAAAGGCATCGAGGACATTACCTTGGGTGCCTAAATGTGCTACTGCTCATTCAGAATATTCAAATGGACAAAAGGAGAACACCTGATAACTGCAGAACCAAGTATCAACAGTAATTTAAGAATGTTACTGACTTTTACAATGTACCTAGCAACTCCATTAGACACAACGTTCGCCATTGAAGGAATGTTACTGCGACACACACTGCATAAGAAATGCTCTGCTCTGTAAAAGAACTTTCTGAACACATCCAATGGGAAGACATTTCCCCCCCATCAAATGATAGAGTCTGATATAGTCACAAAGAGGAAAGGAAAGCTTTCAGAGGCAGCCAAATATTTCTGAAATAATTTCCCTTTCAAATCACACTGAAATAGGGGTGGGGATGATATGAAAAATAAAGGAACTTTAACACAATATGGTGGTGGCCAGAAGCCAGGAGAGTACATTTTGCCACCCCTTAATCATCATTGCTGCCCTAAACACACCAGATGGGGAGGTTTCATCAATGTCAAACTGCAGTTATCATCAGAGAATTTCTTTATCAGTGGGTTTGGAACTGAGCTCTCAGCCCCCTCTGAGAAATGGACAGGCGGATTTATCCACCTCAAGTCTCACTAGCTCAACACGTTAGGAAGGAGGACTCCTATTAGGGTTCAGGTGGGGAGGTCAGCAGTTTCGCATGGATAGGGTGGTGGCTCTGTGCTCACCGGTAACTCTAGTCTGATTTCATCTCAGAGTCCTCTGCTCCTTTGTGAACCTTTGATACAGAAATATGCTCAGACATCATAGTAAGCAGATTTGTCTTGAGGGAAAATGCATGAAAAAGAAGAGTGTGTTTGCATGTGGGCTTTGTAAAGAAGGTTGTTGTTAAATGCCATTGAGTCAGTTCCAACTCATAGGCACCCGTATAGCATTTCCTAGACTGTGAATCTTTACAGGAGCAGAAAGCCTTCTCTTTCTCCCTTAGAGAGACTGGTAAATTTGTACTGCCAACCTTGGGGTTACAGCATTCCAGTGCTTATCCTACAGCACCCCAGGGCTCTTAAATAGCTAAATAGATGTGTAACTCAGGTCATTACTCTATGTACAGGTCTCCTGATGTGGTGCTGTAGCATCAGCACTGGACTTCAAACCACAAGGCCAGCAGTTCAAACCCATCAGCTGCTCCTCAGATACCCTACACAGAGTCGCTATGAGTCGTAACCAACTGAATGGCACTCAACAATAATAACAACCACAAAAGAGTCCATTCATATGTGTTTGTGCATTCATTCAATATATATAAAGTGTTGGGTGGTAAGGATGCTATGGTGACTTCTACCCTCATGATGAGGTACCAGGCACTTTGCAACTAACTGCTGGGAAGTCTAAGTGGTTCAAGAGGTTTCCTAGGAAATTGAATTGAATAGACACCCTTGATACCTAAAGGATTCACACCACTTAGTTGTGTTGAAGAAAAACATTGCAGCAGAAAATAAACAGCAAGTGCAAGGGTCTCAAATGATAAAAAATGTTACAGTTTGTGAAATGGAAAGAAGTATAAACTTGGGAAGATAGTAATTTCCTCTGAGGTCATATGAGTAGTTAGGAGCTAGATTATACAAAACTCTGGGGTAGAATCTAAGGATTTGAGACATTATTCCAAGAGTAATGTTAACTAATTGAAAGGTTGTAAATAGGAGTGATACAATTTAATTTATATCTTTAAAGAAGTTCTCTTGCTTGCTCTAGGAAGGGCTGGATTGAGCAGAGCAAGTATGTATACCAAGAGTCAGGTTGTTACTAGTAAGTGTCATTGTATTCGGTTCTGATTTGTAGCAACCCTGTACAAGACTTCTGAAGAGGGACTGGTGGATTTGCAGTCCTCAGTTCAGTGCTTATCCAACAGCTCCACACCAGGATTCCAAGATGTCATGTTGTTGTTGTTGTTAAGTGCTGTTGAGCTGGTTCTGACTCATAGTGACCCTGCATGGGGTTTCCAAGGAGTGGAGACTACCATAGTAATCTAGATTCGAAATGTTGGTGCTTTGTACTATGTAGAGATGGTGTAAATGGAAAAAACCACAATGGTAGAAAAGGGTTACCAGAATTTGACCTCAAGAATTTACAATCTAATGAGACAGGCATCTGTGTGAGCAGTCAGTTGTGAAATAGTATGATATGTATAATAATATGTACAATGTTGTTGTTTGTTGTGGTTAGATGCTGTTGAATCAGTTCCAACTCAAGGAGAACTTATACACAACAGAATGAAACACTGCCTGGTCCTGTGCTATCCTCACAAATGTTGTTAGGTTTGAGGCCATTGGTGCTGCCATTGTGTCAATCCATCTTATTGGGGGTCTTCCTCCTTTTCACTAACCCTTCAGTTTACCTTCTTCAGGGATGGGTCCCTCTTAATAACATGCCTGAAGTGTGACAAATGAAGCCTCCCATAATGCGATACTCATTTGCATATTATCTCCTACAGCTACAAGTCAGTGGACCTCTGACTGAGGTAACCAGTGACTGACTTTGAACACGAGTAAGGAAGACTATAAAATTATTGAAGGTTTTTGGGTGCATATTGAGTGTTTAATTGTGTCTCCAAAATATGGGTTATAAGTCCTAACCTGTACCTGTGATTGAGTCACTCACACACTCTCTGCCATTGAGTTGATTCTGACCCATAGCGACCCTGTCTAGTGTTTCCAAGGCCATAAACCTTTATTGTAGCAGAAAGCCTCATGTTTATTCTATGGAGTCTAAACTTCCAGCCTCATTGTTAGCAGTCCAGTGCTTCTTCTACATACATTATCCTAATACCTGTGATAGGGGTTAGGGTTTACAACACATAGTTTGGTGAACATAATTCCATACATAGCATACTTCAAAAACTTCAATAATTGTCTCGTCTTCCTTACTGTGGCTCAGGATCTGTCATGGGTCATCTCAGTCAGAGGCCCACTGCCTTTGATGGGAGGACCATGCTAAGACTTGTGATGGAAGTCCCATGAGAAGGATACCCAAACTGCTTTTAGACCTGACAGTTCTAATCCAAACACAGGCTTGGTGACTTCCTCAGTGGCTTTGCCAGATCATTGATTCTTAATGGTCAATAGAATTTCCTTCCAAAGGATGCTTAGAGAACAATTTAGAGTGTGGCCTGTAACTCAACAGGTTCTGGTAGTTGCTTGTTTTGGAATTTTCCACTTAATTAATAATAATAAAAGGATTTCCAACCTATGTGTTATCCCATATTAGAAAACTTTGATATATTACCTACCTCCAGTAGGGATTGCATCTAGGAATACTTTTTTGAGCCTGTAGAACACAGAACCATACTACATACTCACATAAATATTCTAGAATCTTTATAGTTATATAAGATTTCAAATACTAAGTGTGACTTAGAAAACTGTCAGAATATAGTAATTAAATTAAGAATGCCAGAAATTAAGCAATATTTGGAATAAGAAAAGAATATTTGCCTTTTGTTGATTCTGGTTCATAGTGATTCCATGCATGTCAAAGTTGTTGTTGTTGCCAAATGCTGTTGAATCGGTTCCGATGCATAGTGATTGATTTCCATAGAGTTTCCAAGAAGCAGCTGGTTGGTGGGTTTTGAATTGCCAATCCTGTGGTTCACAGTGCTGATCCTACAGTGCCACACCAGGAGTCCATGCAGATCAGAGTAGAACTAGGAAAATAAATGAGGACATATCAAATCAAACACCGTCAAAGAAGCAGTAAACCAGAGCTTTTAACTGTAGTCTTTATAAGCAAAAGTTAAACTCACTCTTTTGTAAAATACCCTTAAGATTTCCAAAGATTTCTGAACTCCATTTGGTATATTATCACTTTCATCTACTAATGGGATCAGAGCAAGATAAATGAACTAATTGAATACCCATAAGTCTTAGTCTGAGTAGTCATTCAAAAAGTATAGATGCCCAACACACCAGATCCATATTCTGTTGTTTTAACCATCAACCTTTTTATGCTTCTTTCTATTCAAGGTCTATTTGTTCAGTGAGGACTATCTTGAAAGCAGGGTTTAGAAATAGAGAATTAAAATAGAACTAGAGACAAATAGAATGTTGGCTGCGAGAGTAATTTAGGTGGAATAATGAAAATAATTTATTGCAAAGTCAAATATTAGGTAATATTCCGTAAGTCATTTATCTCAAGTGCCCCACAGTCCACCTTATTTTAACAGTGACATAAATCCCAGTTAATCCAAGGGAAGTTGTAAGGTTATTCATTTCTTAATACCTGTTCCCATTACCGTTTTCTCTCTAGTGGCTGCAAATCCTTGAAACAAGATTTATTGATCTATTCATTCATATATTAATTCATCCAATAACATTTACAGAATGCCCATTTTTATTTATAATTTTTATATAAAATTTTATTGCAGCATAACCTATGCAGAGAAAACTGCACAAATCATAAATATGCAGCTTAGTGAATTATCATAAAATAAACATGCCCATGCAACCTCCATGCAGGTAATGGAAAAAATTACCTGTCTCCAAGAATACCCTTTGTGTTGGCTTCTAATCAATATCTTCCCCAATGGCACCACTATCCAGACTATCAGCCTGTTTTAAATTTCATATACTCACATTAGGAGCCTGATAACGTTGTGGGTTATGCATTGCACTGTTAATCACAGAATTGGTAGTTCGAATCACCAGTTGATTTCTGCTTCTGTCAAGATTGACAGCCTTGGAAACCCTATAGACAATTACTATGAGTTGAACTGACTGGTGGGCACACAACAACATACTCAGAATCACACCATGTGCAGTGTTTTGTTTTTGAACTTGCACTCAGTGTTATCTTTGCAGCTTCATACAGATAAAGGATTTTGATATGTACTCTGCATAAAAAGAAAAATGACTTGCTGTGGAGTTGACATGACTCGTGCTTGTATGACCCTTTTGGGTCCCTGTAGAACTGTGCTCCATAATGTTTTCAACGGCTGATCTTTTTGAAATTAGATCACCAACCCTTTCTTTCACAACATCTGTGTGGACCCAAACCTTCAATCTTTTGGTTAACAGCTGAGCATACTGATTGTTTGAGCACCTAGTGACTCCAAACTACACATTGTTGTTGTTAAGTGCCATTGAGTCAGTTCCGACTTATGGCAACACTATATAAGATTTCTCAGGGGTGGCTGATGGGTTTGAACTGCCTTGTCATTCAAACCAACCTTTCATTCCAGTGCTTTATCCTACAACATCACACTAATACACTTCAGTAATTAGCAGCAAGATCAAGATCTCACCCAAAAAGTTCCCCCATGATCTTCCCATATAATGAAAACCCTTACAGTACTTTCTGGTTGTCTGCCAAAATACTCCTTCCTAGATTTGTAATGTCTTAAATACGCTGTTACTGTTGGTTGCTATTGTACTGATTTTGGTTCGTGGCAACCCCGTGTGCACAGAGCAGAAGTGCTCCAGAGAATGTTCAAGGTTGTGACCTTTCTGGAGCAGATGCCAGGCCTGTCTTCTGAGGCACCTCTGCATGGAATCAAACCCTCACCTTTGTCTAGCAGTCGAGTCCTTAACCATTTGTGCCACAATAGTTATTTTAAAGTGTTTATATGATACCTCTGTTCTGTGAGTCTAAACTTACTGTCCCTTTAAATTTTTCTGTCAAGTCTTATAGTCTCATATATCTGCTTATTTTTGATGGAAACCTAAATGTTGTATATGTAGAGATAATTTGAAGCTATCTTCCTCCAGAGACGATTTTATCTTTGCTTCTAGCACACAGCTGTGCTACTGATGCATCATTACAAGTCAATCCGAATGAGATGGTCCAGATTTTATGAGAAATATTTTGTCCGGTTCGTCCTTACTCTTAGAACACAGTCCTAGTGCTTTCCAACTCCAGACTAAAAAGGGTTCCCTGGTGTCAAATGTTGGCCCCCAGCCTCTCTAAGTGGTGACAGTTCTGATAGATTCCCAGATACTCAGACACTGCTTTGGTAATCAGTGATCATTCCCCTAGAGACAAATGCTGCTCCAACTGCTGGGCTCACCTCTCTGGACTTCTCTACACCTCTGGATCTTAGACCCTGAAGAATCTCATTGTCGTGATCTTCCAATGCATTCGATGTATTTTATAATTGTCTATTTTTTCTAGATGTTCTCAGAGCGACATTTGTTTCAAAGCAAATTAGTCTGCGTTAGCCAAAAGACAAACTCCTTGAAGGCTTTGCTTTATGTAGGCTTTGCACAAGGAGTTAAAGGTACCAAGTTTAACAAGAAACAATCCCTGCCTGCAAGCAACTCTCAGTGTGCTAGGAGAGACAGAAATACAGAAAGCAAAATCAGTTCTCAAACCTTACACAAGTGTGTGATTAGAACTGTGATGGAGGGATTAGGCACCGAAGGGCACTAAGAAGGGAGTAATTTGTGTTGTGTATC
Source organism: Chrysochloris asiatica (assembly GCF_000296735.1). Classification (NCBI taxonomy): domain Eukaryota; kingdom Metazoa; phylum Chordata; class Mammalia; order Afrosoricida; family Chrysochloridae; genus Chrysochloris; species Chrysochloris asiatica. The sequence continues at coordinate 806,921 of NW_006408558.1, forward strand.
AGGGAGGATTTGGCAGACTAAGAGATTCTTGTGTCAAGAATTTTAAAATATAGAAGCTGTTTTCTTTTAAGGGAGTGTAAAAAAGGGAAGATAATGGAAGACATGCTTGTAAGTCAACCAGAAAGTAACCCTTGAGTTGAGGCTTGGAGTAAGAATTTTCCTGTTGTTCAGGAAAGGAGCGTAGGAGACTAGTGGAGAAATGCACATGATTTCCAGATCTCTAGATTTTTGTCCTGTCTTCCTCCCAGGTGAATATTTTTAAATTGTGGGGTTGCTAGGAAGGGGTTGTCATAGGACTTAATTATCTGCCTCAGGGTTGTAGTCCCCAAAATTTTATTTCTCTGATGTGGTGTTGTGTAAAGCACTGGACCTCAGGTCAGTTTGAACCACAAGGTCAATGGTTCAAACTCAGCAGCCACTCCTTGGAAACCCTATACAGGATCCCTAAGAATCAGAACTGGTAACAACAATAATGATCATTTACAATCTTTAGGTTTCTGTAAACTAAATCCACAAGTAAAAAAAATCTGAAATCTATTCACTCCAAATCTCTTACTTCTATTTGTCTTCTTCTCCAAAGCATATTCATAAACACCATTGGCTTGACTTTTTAAATGATTGTCAGTGAAAGGGAATAAAAAGGAACCCCAAAAGCAAAAAGGCAAAATATAAAACTTAGTCTGTTCTAGGAATATAAGCAGAAAACCCAGAGCTTACAAAGACAGGATTTAGGCCATCTGTTTCATATAAACTGATTTCTAAATTATGCCATGTGATTTGACTGAATCTATATGAACATCTGGTTCAACCATTAACAATAGTCATTTTCTTTTTTTGCTTGATTTAATGAACATGGCCTTCATTGTGGGCTCATCAGTTTAGCTTGTAGATATATATATATATACACACACACACATATACAGAGAGAGAGAGAGAGTCCTGGTGTGGCTCTGTGGGTTAATGCGTCAGACTGCAAAGTTGTTTGAAATGCAAGGTTGGTAGTTCAAGCTCACCAGCTGCTCCTTGGAAACCCTATGCAGTGTCGCTTTGGGTTAGAATCGACTAGACAGTACTTAACAACAACAATAATACTATATATGTGTGTGTGTGTTTTCAAATAATGTGACATAATTTTTGAAATAATAGTGGCTGCAACATGGACTCAAACAGAGCAATGCTTGTGAGATGGTGCAGCAGTATCAGGCAGTGCTTGGTTCTGTTGTACACGGGGTTGCTATGTGTTGGAGCCTAATAATAACAATAAGTTTATGAGAAACAGACTGATAACCCAGGGCACATTGGGACAGAGCTTCTATTCTGCTTACATCTATGGATTTTTTACTTCAGCTGTTGTGGAAACTTGCTGGAGACAATAGTGGGTCGATTTCCAAGACATTGTTATGACTTGCTATTATTGTGGGAATAAGGATTTCATTAAAACAGATTAGTCAAGGAAAATATACAGACAATGATTCCGGGCATACACATTTGCTGTTTTAACAGTCTATTCGTATCAGAAAGTTTCATGGGTAAAAGGGAATGACTGTCTTACTTGTTCTTTCCTTCCCTATGATGCTGACCCTGCTCTGCTCTTTGGTTTCTTCTTCAGGGAAGAGCCATTCTCAATCATATCAACTGTTAAGAAGGAATAGATGGACAGACTCCTCAGTGTACAGTTGGTCTTAAGTAAAGTTCATTCAAGGTATGGTTGAAGAGAGCCAAAATTGTCTTCCCTTCATCTGCCTGAATCTATAGCTACAGACTTTTGAGGATTTTCTTTGGCAGTCATAGGGTGTCCTTTGGGAGAAGCCATGAGGATAAGATTAGGGTTTTAGGCTATGACAAAAGAGGAGGGGTTGACAGGTTGGATTAGATGTCTATTTTGGTACCTTTGCAAGCTTATCCTCCCATAGGATGACAGTCTCTTTTGATGCATTATTTTCTAAGTCTAGAGAAGATTATTTTTCCTTTCCATTTCTACTATGATGATTCAGGGAAATATTTACTCCTACACAATTCTTAAGCACATGATACCTAAACCACTTTCTTGCTTAAAATATTGCCCTCTCTTTCACAAGCATTTTTTCTCATATCTTGTCAGCCAAAACAAATAGTATTGCATATATAAATCTATAGGGAAGGGACTATATTTGATTTGTTTTATGCCCAATATCTGGGTTGGGTTCCAGGTAGAGCAAGAAAAGAGAGAACTAGTGTATTGATGGCCCTCCTCTGTATTATGTGCTTTATATGAAGTTATTTTACTTAATACAGTAACCATCCTTGTGAAGAAGGAGTTATCAACAGTTTAAAGTTGAGAACTAAGTCTGGCACATGGCCTGCAAGTAGCAAACTCTTGCTGCTAAGGGTTGATTGAAAAGAATTTCATGATCTGAGAGTTTCATTTGATTGTCTAAGAACAATTGTCTTTGCTTTTTGAGCTTTTGGGTTAGTTAAACTGGAAGATCTGATTTGAGAACTTGAAGCTTTTCCCAGTAAAACCAGATAGTTTTTAGGGGACAGTGGTGTGTTCTTTGAAAATGATTTTTATTAACTAAATTTGTGTAAATTTTGGATTGTGGTGTTATTTATTTATTTAATACTTTGGAAGCATTCCTTTTCATGGAGTTGGCAGAATATTCTAAGTTAAAAATAAATATGTAATCTGACTTTTCAAGTGCATCGATTATCTCAGAAATGATAAAAAGGAAACATTCTTTCCTTCTTTTATCTCAAAACAGAATGAATATCCACCTTAGGAATGATATAAATGTAACTCAATGCTTCTTATCAAACTCGTTTAATATTTTATCAACTTTAACTGTTGAAATTCTATTGGGGCAAAAAAGCATATATGTTCTACAATGTAAGAAATGTAAACCAAAGTATTTTTAATTTCTATTTATTATTCTATTATCTTTCTACTCTATGCAGATATTTATTTATATTTTGCTTTTGGAAAGTTGAGTGTTTAGGATGTTGCTATGCTTTCATCTTAAGCAGCTCTGGTAGAGTAGTGGTTATGAATCAGGCTGCTAACCTCAAGGTCGACAGTTTCTAACTACCAGCTGTTCCACGGTAGAAAGATGAGGCTTTCTTCTCCCGTAAAGATTTACAGGCACAGAAGCCCTGTATGGAGTCACTGTGAGTCAGAACTGACTCCATGGTACTTAACAACAACAATAATACTTTCATCTTAACTTTTGTGGTTGGAAATGGCTGTTGAGTTTCAACTCATGTAGGCTTCAACTCAAGGTGTCACCTTGCGTACCAGAGCAAAACATTGTCCAATATTGTACCATCTTCATGATCATTTTTATGTTTGAGTTCATTGTTGCTGTCACTATGTCAGTCCATCTCATTGAGGGTTCATCTGGTCTTTACTGGCCCTCCATTTTACCAAACATTGTGCCTTTTTCCAGTAATCAGTCCTTCCTGATGACACATCTAAACTAAACAAGTCTTGAACAAAGTCTGTGGCCCATAGGCTTTCTAGTCTAGAATATCTATTGAAATCTGTCTGCAATGATGAATTTTACTGATATTTGGAATACTGGTGACATAGTTTCCAGCATCATGGCAACACAGCCCAACAAACTGACAAATGAGTGGTGGACATAATTGTTTTGTTGCTGTTGTTGTTGCTGTTAAGTGCAGTCCAGTCAATTCCAACTCATAGATACCCTCTATAGGGCTTCAAAGGAGTAGATGGTGAGTTTGAACCAGGAACCCTGTGGTTAGTAGTTCAGTGCCTATCCTGTAGTGCTATACCAGGACTCCATCAACTTAGGCTTCTCTAATTTGGGGGGCACAATCTATTACTATTCATCAATGTGACTGACTCTGTTGTGGTTTTATTCCCATTCCCAGGTGTAAAGACCAACGGTTCTCTTTTGATTTGGCTCTGTTGAAATCATTTGTCAAGAAAGAATTCACAAGTCAAGGTTGAAATGAGTGTGATAAGGAAGGAAAAGAGCAATGTATTGTTTAGGCATTTACCTGTTGTCAATTTTTAGCAAATCAAAATGTATAAATTTGACTAGTTAGATTTGAATTTCAGAGTAGCAAATATTATATGAGATAATATAGCCATTGTTTATCTGAAACATTGTTTATGCCAGCCCTTGTCAGGCACTATGCTAGAGCATTTAATAGTTTACCTATTTCAGTCCTAATAGTGCAGTGGATTAAGGGATGAACTTCTAATAAAAGGTTGACAGTTCAATTCCATCATCCACTCAGAAGAAGAAAGAAGAGGCACTCTGCTTCCATAATGATTTATACTTGGGAAATCCTAAAGAACAGTTTACACTCTTCTACAATGTCCTGTGAATCAGAATCAACCTGATGGCTTTTGGTTGAGCACTTCTATGGGGCAGTGAAGCACTGTATCACTCTTTTATAAATAAGAAAACTGTGACTCAGATAGCATGTGTGAATGTGTCAGTTATTACCAGTTCATCTGGGATGTTGAACCCCAGACTTGTCAGACTCCCATGGCTACTCACTTTTCCATTCTCTCTTGGATCAGCACTAGACTGCAAACCACAAGATTACTGTCAAACCCACCAGTTACTCCTTGAAAACCCTATACAGGGTTGCTATGAGTTGGAACTGACTCAATGGCACTTAACAACAACAATTCTGAATCCAAGAGCTTTTCTATTCACTTCAAAAGAATAAACAAGATTTTAAGGTGCATAACCAAAAAAATAGAATCAAACCACACAGTCTTCCAGAATAAATAAAGCCAATTTCACTTCATTCTTTTAATTGTTGTTGCTAAGTGTCCTTGAGTCTATTCCGACTCATAGCAACCCTGGAGTAAGTAGCTGGTGAGTTTGAACTGCCAACCTTGTGGTTCACAGTCCAGTGCTTGTCATACAGTGCCACACTGCTGTAGTTGTCAAGTGCTTTCTAGTCAGTTCTGAACCATAGAAAACCTGCATATGGTTTCCAAGGAGTAGCTGGTAACTTTGAACCGCTGACCTTATTGCTCAAACCGACTTTTCCATCATGTGCATCATCCTACAATGCCACACCAGTGCCACATTAGATGCTACCATTGTCAATTCCTAAGAGAACAAACTGGTACATTACCAATTTAAGCTGTAATGAATCATCATAACTCCTGACATACATGATGTTTAAGAACCTGACAGTGTTTACCAGTCTCCATCCAGAGTCCAAGACCAAATTTCCTCCATGGGTAAATTGTTTTGATGATTTCATCCTCTGAGTTTGATACTTAGATATGGCCATATATTTTCTTAAGGAAACACTACCACATAACATTAAATGGAAGATGACCTTCATTAGAAAATAAAAAAGCCTAGAGTCCATTCTTCACTCCATTAATCTTTAATTGTTTCTTTGACAGTGAGAAATGCTATCCATGGCACAGAATCAGAAAGCAAAATAGCAACCAAAGCAGTTGTTGAAAATCAAGCTGAAATGTTGAACATTCTATTATCCTCCGCTATTATTCACACTATGTGTGCAGAATACATTAGCTAGTAACAGAATCCTATTTTGCCTGAGCTTAGGTAATGGAGTCTTGGTAGTGTTGTGGATTAGGCATTAGGCTACTAAGGGTAATGTCAGCAGTTCAAACCCATAAGCCGTTCTGTGGGAGAAAGACGTTCTCGTAAAGATATACAGTCTTGGAAACCCTATGTAGGGTTGCTATGAGTCAGCACCTCACATTGACTCAATGGCAGTGGGGGCGGTGAGAGTCTTTGTTTTCATTTTAGACTAGGTAACCTTTTACCATTTCAGAAAATACAAGTAGCTCATTGAATATCTAGATGCAGAATGCCTGTTATGTATTCATCTCCAAGATAATACTGCTGCAACATCAATCTTCACTCCCTTATGACCCAGAGTAAGGAGCATTTTTTTTTTTTCCTTTTTGAGCCCAGTTTTTCTAGATAATGGCTATTCTTTCACTGAACACACTGTACTTTGACATCTGTTTTCAATATACTTCTGTTTGTTCCAACATGTCGTATATACTTTGCAGATCTTCAGGTTGACCTGAGATGACACTATCTCCCCATTGAAAGTGCTTGCGATACAATTAAATTTTGGGCTCTCTTTCTTTAGACCTTGTGAAAATTCTGCAAGGTTTTCTTCATAATTCATTTACTTTAAATGAATCTCTCTCTCTTTTGTCTTTGAAGTAATTAAATTGATTATTTTACAATTTGCACTGGATGGAATAAAAATCCTGACCATTCTCTTTAAAGAAATAGCCTCTAATACATATCTCTTAAATCCTTTGTTGTTGTTGCTGTTTTTTTAAAAATTCTGGGTCAGAGTTGTTTTTACAGAGGAATTACCTGGCATCTTCTTTTTCTCTTCCTTTTCTTATTTTATTTTTTAGTTATCTTTTAACATCTGTCAGTTTGGGGGAGGTATTTATCATAGTTTATTCCTCTCAGCGTGTGTCAAACTTCTTTCCATAAGCATCTTACCACAATTGAGTTTATAAAAAGAATAACAATTTGTAATGGAAGTAGTTTCACACATTCAGGAAAGTTGCACAAATAAAACATTGTTGTTGTTATTAAGTGCCGGCAAGTCAGTTCTGACTCATAGAGACTCTGAACAGGGTTTCCGAGGCTATAAATCTTTACAAGAGCAGAAAGCCTCATCTTTCTCCCGTGGAGCAGCTGGTAGTTTCAAACTGCTGACCTTGCATCTTGCAGCCCAATTTGTAACGACTTTGCTACCAGAGCTCCTTAAATAAAACATAGATCCTCTTAAAAAATACTTTGTTCAGATTCATCAATTCTTTTTGTTTTCTTAGATAGCTAGAGAGAGGGAGGGAGAGATAGTTGTTGTTAAATACCATTGAGTCAGTACTGACCCATAGTAACCTTGTATATGGTTTCTAAGGAGCAGCTGGTGAGCTTGAACCAGAGACCTTGTTGTTCAAACTAACTTTGATGTCCAGCGCATTAGCCCACAGCACCAT
>NW_006408558.1:815249-816628 GCF_000296735.1 Chrysochloris asiatica
TCAACTACTAACCTAAAAATTGGCTGTTTGACTCTTGGAAAAAAAACAAAACAAGTAATCTGCTTCAGTGAAAATTACAGCCAATCATAGATGAGGGAGTACTTCCAGTGTCATCTCACTTTCTTGAAAGATTTCATTTTTTTTCCGTCAGTTCCTGGTGCCTTGTTCTTTGTCAATTCCTTCAATGCACCTGGGACTTCTTCCTTCAGTATCATTGGCTCTTGATCATATGCTATCTCTAGAAATGGTTGCACATCAACCATTTCCTAATAGTACAGTAACTCTGTGTATTCCTTCCATCTTCTTTTGATGTTTTCTGCACCATTCAATAATTTGCCCAAATAATCCTTCAATAACAAAAGTTGAGGCTTGAATTTTTTCTTCAGTTCTCTCAGCTTGAGAAATGCTGAGTGTGTTCTTTCTGTTTGGTCTTCTGACTCCAGATCTTTGCACATTTTGTTGTAATATTTGACTTTGTCTTCTCAAGCTGACCTTTTAAGTTTTCTGTTCAGCTCTTGGACCTCCTCATTTCTTCCATTTGCTTTAGCATCTCTATGCTGGAGAGCAAGTTTCAATTTTTCTTCTGACATCCATTTTGATCTTTATAACTGATTGGAATATCTAAAATGGAGCTAGAACTTGCCCAGTGAAGGAACCTTCCTGTGGAGCTTTTGCATTGCATAAAACCATAGATGGAATCCTGATCCTCATCTAGAACCTTCTGAGGTGAGAAATTTCCACTGAAAGGACAAGAAGAGCAGCCTGGAGTGTCTAGGAGAACAGAAGATACTTCTTGAAAGAATGACCAGCAGGAAAAATAAAAAACAATGATGGCAGTCTGATTGACTAATACAAGAACAAGTAAGTCCTTCACCTGGGAGCCATCAAGGCACGTGGTGAGGTCCCCTCAGGTCAAACCCCCTTCCAAGACTAAGACTTATGGGGAATACATGAGCAGGCATGTGGTCTTTCTGCTGACCACATTGTCACCGATAATGAGAAGTGGAGAAAAACAGCGATGAAGTTGTGAGCTAGTCCACCCATGTTCAATAGACTCCTGTCAACCTGGGCTGAGACCTGGTTGGCCAGCAGTATGGTGAGACCTGGAGACTCCTGAGTCCAGAGACAGAAACATGTCCACAGAGGACTAGAGCTGAGAGTGAAGCATCAGCCGATATGAAATGAGGAGAGATGCACAAGAACACCCATACTTTCAGATAGTACCCATTTGACCTGGCTTCAATGGCTGGATGACTAGAACTCGACTAGAGGAAAAAATAAGAGAAAAAAAGGGTAATCCACTACAATTTAATTAACTTGACCTATTCTTTTGAATGTACTAGCTCACCGGAGGGAACAAATCTTTACAGTAAGGATCA
>NW_006408558.1:818165-819783 GCF_000296735.1 Chrysochloris asiatica
TGCTATATCTGGGTGGAACCATTCATAGATCACAATATGAGGGTGAGTTAAAAATTATCCACACTCAGGTTGTAGAATTAATTTTAATAAACTTTTAGAAAAGACAAATACATTATTTTTTTGATATAACTCCTTGTTTATCAATACTTTCTCCATCTGTCAACAAGCTTTCTTATTCCCTTATTTAAAAAATGTTTTACTCTGAACTGCTAGCCATGAATCCACCATGTCTTTACTTCATCAGAGGTGACTCTTCATCTTCCAAGGGTTGCTTTCAGGGCACCAAACAGTTGAAAGTCTGATGAAGCAAGATCAGGATTATAGGAAGAATACTTTAACATCTCAAAACGTGTTAACAGTGTGGGCAAAGGTGTGCTGATGTGCATTATCATGCAAAAATCACAAAGCCATTAGATAGCAGTCCTCTGCATTTAATCCCAAATTTAGGATTTAGCTCTTCAGTGAGCATCTCACTATTGATGTGAGAGAGCACTAATGATTTTTGAAAAATTTTCCTGATAGTGTTCCAACATTATCCCTTAAAGTACCAAAAAACGGTAAGTATCAATTTTCCAGCTGATGGCTGACTTTTGAATTTTTTCTTGGTCGGCAATTGAGAATGTTTCCGTTCCATACTCTGCCGTTTACTCTCATCACCAGTAATTTTTTTTTTTTTTAAGAAACTTTTACCTTCCTTTGAGCATTAATCCAAATTCTGTTTGCAGATGTCCAAATGCTTCTGTTTATGCTCTTCCGTGAGTTGTTTTGGTATCCATCTCAAACAAACTGTTCGAAACCCAAGTTTGTCTTGGATTATCTCATAGGCAGAGTCATGGCTAGTTTGCAAATGATTTCCCACAAAATCCACTGTCACTCATCGATTGCACAGAATCAGTGCACATGCACACTCAATGTTGTCATCAGCCATGGGCATGGATGACCATTTTAATATAACTGGAGTGCAGATAATTTTTGACTCACCTTCATATTTTACATTTCTATCAGGTAATATTTAACATTTTAATATTAAATTCAAGACACAACTGAGTTGTTTTTGCTTTCTTCTAAAACTCATTTAAGTTACATAAAGTGCATGGCATTGAAGAGAATATGTGATAGACATTATTCATTTACTCATTTTCTCATCTATTCATTTTGAAGGGTTGGGTAGCATAGTATGTAAGAACATAATCTGTAGTCTTTAAACATAAGTTTACATTAAAATGTAGGGTAAGGAGCTCTGGTAGCGTAGTGGTTACGAATTGGGCTGAAAACTGCAAGGTCAGCAGTTTGAAACTACCAGCTGTTCCACAGAAGAAAGATGAGGCTTTCTGCTTCCATAAAGATTCACAGCCTCAGAAACCCTGTACAGGGTCGCTATGAGTCGGAACTGACTTCACGGCACATAATCAACCAACCAACCAATTTTGGTGGTTTTATGACACTGATTGGCTTCTTAACTTTATTAGGGCTCCTACTTCATGGCCAAACTTTGTCTCTCTTACTTCAGACATATTGTCAGGAGGGACCAGTCTCTGAAGAAGGATATCATGTTTGGTAGGGTGGAGGATCAGAGAAAAAGAGGAAGATCCCCAGCAAGATTGATTGACAAAGTGGC
>NW_006408558.1:819928-825998 GCF_000296735.1 Chrysochloris asiatica
GGTTCAAACTCATCAGCTGCTGCTTGGAAACCCTAAACAGAACTGACAGCACTAAACCACAACACCAATTTAAAGCAGCACTTAATAACATCAACAACAATTTAAAAACTAGTCGGGGAGACTGAAATGGTATTAAAAATCTACATTTCCTGATGGGCTGGGCCTGGAGACTCAGGATCTCAGTCTCCGAAGATAACAAGGTCACAAAGACAATTGTCTACTTCTTACTTTGATGAATAGCAATTGGGGTCTTAAAAGTTTGTGATCAGCTAAGTTGTAATTATTGATCTCTCCTGGTCAGGAGCAAAGAAGAGTAAATAAAACCAAAGACCCATGAAAGCAAGCAGTCCACTGGACTCAAAGACCATGCAAACCCCAGGTTCCAGTACCCTGAGACCAGAACTAGATGGTACCTAGAGACTATTCCCACCTACTCTGAAAGGAACCACATTAGAATATCTTGGACAGAATGGGAGAAAAATGTGGGACAAAATTCAAAATCATAAAAAAGTTCAAGCTTCCTGGTTGGATAGAGACTGATGAAACCGTGAAGACTAAGGTCCTTTGTCACCAAGTTTGGAAATTAATTCACCCCTGGAGATCAACTTCCAGGCAAACAATAGACAGTTCTCTAAGGGAGTCCTGGTGTGGCACTGTGGGTTAACGCCCTAGACTGCAAAGTCAGTTTGAACTGCAAGATCAGTGATTCTAGTACCCCAGTCGCTCCTTGGAAACCCTCTAGAGGGTCGCTACGGGTTGGAACCGACTCAGTGGCACTTAACAACAATAACAAGGGGAAGGATTTCTATTCCTGTAAAGATTTACAGCCTCTGAAATCCTATACAGGGTCACAATGAGTCAGAACGGGCTCCCTGGTACACAACCACCACCACCAAGGGAAAAAATAACATTAGTGAGGTACACACTTTTTAGAATAATCAACCATTTTAGATGAAAAGGATAGCATTTAGCCAAGGACAAAGTTCAAAAGGGTTATAAAAGAAGGAGGAATGAAATTGGGAAACAGAAAAAAAAGTGGGATAAGTGATGGGGATTGCAATCAATGAAGTGAAATAAATGCACGTAAATTGTTGAATGGAAGTGGATTTGCTCTGTGTGTGTGTTTTAAAACTGCATTCCCTGACATTGTGTGTGGTACATAGTGGATGCTCTGTAAGAGTGGGCCAGACCTTAGTATTTGTAATTGCCTCATATATATTGGAAAGCTGGACAGTGAATAAGGAAGACCATACAAAAATCAAATCATTTGAATTATGGTGCTGGCAAAGCATATTGACAGTACCATGGACATCCAGAAGAACAAACAAATATTAGTTGGAAGTATACCCAGAATGCTCCTTTAAGCCAGGATGGCAAGACTTTATCTCTTGTACTTTGAACACGTTCTCAGGAAGAATCAGTTCCTGGAGCAGGATATTCAATGGACAGTGTTTCTTTCTGCTGTACATAGGGTGGCTCTATGTCAGAATCTAGGCTACAGCACTTAACAACAGCACCAACATATTGTTTCCCTTAATCTGAATGGGCCTAAATATACAATAGACTTCTTCATTTGTAATTTTTAAGGTTCTGAATAATTTGCTGAGGTTATGAAGCTATTAAGAGCTCTGGTAGCATAGTGATTATGAGATTAGGGCTGCTAAGGAGCTCTGGTCGCATAGTGGTTACGAATCGGGCTGTGAACCGCAAGGTCAGCAGTTCAAAACTACCAGCTGTTCCGCAGGAGAAAGATGAGGCTTTCTGCTCCTGTAAAGATTTACAGCCTCGGAAACCCTGTACAGGGTCGCTATGAGTCGGAACCAACTCCACGACACACAGCCACCACCAATCTTACTGTCAGCAGTTCGAAACTACCAGCTGTTCCATGGGAAAAAGATGAGGCTTTCTGCTCCTGTAAAGATTTACAGCTTCAGAAATCATATACAGGGTTGCTATGAGTTGGAACTAACTCCGCAGCACACTATCACCACCACCACTACCATAAAGCTTTTGTTTTGCTGTATTACTATTGTAAGAAGGAGGATCATTCTTTCTGTGGACGATTTGTACTGAATTGAATAGCATCCTCCCCAAAATTCAAAACTGACTTGACTTCATAGAACAATCTCCAGAACTGTGAAAGAATACATTTCTTTTCTTTTAAGTTGCCAAATTGGGTATTTGTTATGACAGCCCTAGGAAACTAATACACTTCTCAAATCTTTATTATATTTTTCTGGCATAAAACAATAGCTATCAGTGGTAGCTGCTTCCAGCCAGGTGGCGGTAACAGGTATCACTCAGAGTTGTCTTTTTGCCATAAACAAATATAAAACTAAGTAGAATATGTGAACCAACTGTTTTCAGATGCTGAGCAACAGGCTGTTATGTTTGAATTGATTAAAGTAGGTCAGAATAGATGAACACAGAAAGCTTTGCAGAATAAAAGGTTCCCAGGAAAGAGAAAGCAATAAAAGTGCATACTATGATTGTGCTAGAATTCTATGTGAAGGAACATTCTGGACTATGAACAACATGAGCAAACTCAAGCAGAGCACAAGAGACTCACTGAATTGAAAATTTAGAAGTCAGAGTTTGGTAAGGTGGACGTGGGGCTGAACCATGCAGAGAAAAAGTCCCAGAGTAGTAAGTAGCCCATAGTAAGTAGTCTAATAGTCTATAGGATGAGACTTTGCAAGACCATGCAAAAAAAATCCATTTTACCTTATATAAGAAAGGTGTAAATTGAAAATTCCTAGTGGATACACAAGGCTGTGAGCATTTTAAGATCTAACAAGCCAGAGTGGAGAGACCTCATAGAATACTTGGGACAATCAGTACAGACAACAAAAGGAAAATGTCTTAGTCACAGGACTAAATTATTCCTAAAGTAAAGTTTATTATTGCCTTATCCTTACAAATTTTAAATCAGGTCTTAAAAACTGACTTCTAAGCAAACCATGTAGACAGGCCTTAAAAAAATGATTACTAAAACAAAGTATGTTGTTGTTGTTGTTGCTAAGTGCCATCTAGTCAATTCTGACTCATAGCAACACTGTATAGGGCTTCTGAGGAGCAGCTGGTGGGTTTGAACTTCCAAACTTGTGTTTCACAGTCCAGTGCTGATCCTACAGTGCCTCACCAGGAGCCCACAACAAAGTGTAACACTCTGTAAAAGAAGAAATTCTTAGTAACAGTATACTTATAACATCTAGCTTTCAGAAAAAATTCACAGACATGCGACAAAACTGGAAAAGGTACTTGTTAACCAGGAAAAAAATCAGTTAATAGATGCTGACTCAGATATGACAGCAATGAAACAATTATCATTAAAATAGTTTCATAAATAAGTGTTTAAACAGATTATAATGAGAAAAATTAAAAAGTATGAAAAAGACCCATGTGAAACTTATAGATTTGAAGCCACATATTTAAAAATGGACAATTTACTCCATGATTTTAAGAAAAGATTGGTGAGTGATGGTTGCCATGGAGTCGGTTCCAACTCATAGTGATCCTGCGTAGGGTTTCTGAGGCTGTAAATCTTTATGAGAGTAGAAAGCCTCATCTTTCTCCGAAGAACAGCTGGTAGTTTACAACTACTGACATTGAGGTTATCACCCCAACTCATAACCACTAAATAAAAGGTCTGTGAGTTTGAATATACTGTAAAAGAATATACATAAATTCAAGAACAGAGAGAATAAAAATAGACTAGAAAACATACATTCAGTGATGTGTAGAATATATCTGAAAAGCTAAAATATATGTAATTGCTTTTGCAGAAGAAGGGGAAGACCAAATTAAAATTTCAAATATAGCACCTAAAAATTGTTCTAAATTTAATTTAATTTAAACCAACAATTGAAGGAGCTCAACAAACCCAAGGAGTACAATCACAGAGAAAGCAAAGACACATCAAATTGTTGAAAATGACTAATAGTTCATTTTGAAGGAAAACAGAGGAAGGGACACTTTATATACAGAGAAACATAGAAAGAATGATGAACATCTCATCAGAAAGCAAAGTAAGCCAGGATATATTAACAATATCATTAACATTCAGGAGAAAAAAGCCCAAAAAGTCAACCTCAAATTTTCTTTTAATATTAACTTTCAGTCCTTGTGTCATGTTACAGTGTAAACACTGGACTGCTAACTACAAAGCCAGTGGTTCAAACCCACCAGGCAGAAAGCCTGGTCAGTGTGAGTAAGAACTGACTTAACAATAACAATGGCACTTAACAATAAAAAATAATTTACAGATAATACTATGCAAAATGATGACAAAAATTAAAACTTTTTCTTATAACTAAAGATATATTTCAAGAAATATTTGTGGAAATTCTTCTGACTGAAGGAAAATGAAGGAACTTAGTCTTTTGAAAGGAAGAAAGTGAGTCAGAAAAAAGTAAATCTAAAAGACCTTTTTCTCTCTTGGTGTTTTCTTACTTTGTAAAAAAGATGACTTAGAATATTATTTGCATTTGAGTTAGGCAAGTAATTTATAAGTATAAATATAAAAAAAATCAATACAAATGAATTAATTGTGTTTCGTCAATAGTTAATATATTTTGCTCTGTGAAGGACTTTGATATAAACAATTTAATATAAACAATTTGATAAGAAATTTGATTTTAAAAATTTGCAAAAAAAATTTTGATAAAAAAAATTTGATATAAACAATTCTCAAAACTTGATGGCGGATAGGGTAGAAGTGCAGTGAAGATCTCCGTCAGCAATAACCCAGAATACCAGTTGAAACAGGTTTGGGGGACAGTTCTAAAACTCTGAACCACATATATGTTCTTGTTTTTGTTAAGTGCCATTGAGTAGGTTCCAACCCATAACGACCCTGTATAGGGTTTCTGAGGAGTGACTGATGAGCTTGAACCACCAACCTTGCAGTTCAAACAGCTTTACAGTCAGGCACATTAACCCATAGTGCCATATAGGAATATTTTAAAAATTTGAAGGCTTATAGCCAGTGGAACTTGTAGCAGAAGCAAGAAATCTTGTACTTTGAACCCACTGCACTCAGCAGCCTGGAGCTGACAACTTGGGTAAGACCAAGCTAGGAGACCAAGTGGGGGAGTGAGCAGACCCACCATAGCTGACACCTGTGGGAACCTCGGAGATAAAGGTGTGGACATTATATTTTGTTTTGTTCTTGTTTTTGTTTTTGTTTTTTTTTTTGGTGTCTGTTCATTGGCCTCTCACTGTCTGTGCACCTCCATTCTGGTGACTAGAGGGAGTGCCTGAGTGAGTAGACACCTCCCAACCCCACCCCTGGAGGGTTCTACTATGCATGAACACAAATCTCAAATTTAAAGAGGCAGATTCCACATAAAACCAAATGGCAGTGCAAAACAGCCATAGCCTGCCCTGAACTGTTTATCACTAGGAAAAAAGCTAAAACGGGGATTGTGGAGCAGTAGAGACAGACTAAAAACAAAACAGGCAGAAAATTAAATCCTGAGTTACATCATAACAACCAACAGTGGCATCTTGAACTTTCTAAGGTGGCCTTGAAGGCAAGAAGCTGAAAGACAATATTAAAGTGATACTCATATTAAGCTAGATTTTCTCTCTTTCTCTCTCTCTCCTCTCTCTTATCTGTGATTACAGACTACAGTATCCAAACTGATTTTTTTGCTTTTGCTGTTTTGCTTTTTTGGTTCCCCCTTTTACCTTTATGGGGCTCTTTCTCTCCCTATATTACCCAGGAAGAGACAGCAATTGCTGCCATATAGTCAAGCTACAATCACATCCTATCAAACCCATAATCCAGGCAAGAACCAATACCAACTGCCATACACCAGGAAGGCAGACAACACCTGTGAAAGTTACTCTGAGTTAAGTAATAAGAAGAGTGAGAAGAGAAGCCCACATCCTGATTACATCTACATGGATGCAATCAGAAAGCATAAAAAATACCAAAACACACACTCAATAAAGTATTAAGGCCATTGTTAACCATTGAACATGCCCAAGAAGCAAAAACATATGACCATATCAGTACATGTCCAATGAGTCAACTGGATCTCATAGATGTGTACAAAGCATTCAA
>NW_006408558.1:827123-838503 GCF_000296735.1 Chrysochloris asiatica
TTAAGCTATTGTTCTCCCATGTAAACGATCAGATAATTCGCAATAAAAATTTAAAAAAACAAAACAAAAACTCAATCATAATAACCCTTATAAACTAATAAAAATAGGGAGGCAATATAGACACTTTAACATGCAAAGACGTTTGACATCATTAGCGATTCTTGTTGTGAGGCGCTGGTTGAAGCGGTTCTGACTCAAAACAACAGTATGTCTACTGCCAAGTTGTGCATTGTAGTCACGGTGCCAGTTCATCTCATTGAGGGTCTTCTACTTCATGGCTAGCACTATTTTTTATCAGGCATGTTGTTCTTCTCTAGGGATTGATCTCTCCTAATAACCTGTTCAGAGCATATATGACAAAGTATCACCATCCTTACTTCAAAGAAACATTTGAAGACAGGTTGGTTTGTTCTAGCAGTCCATGGTATTTTCAATATTCTTCACCACACCAGCATCTTAGTTCAAAGATCTCAATTCTTTTTGAGTCTTCTTTATTCATTGTCCAGCTTGCACATGCATATGAGGTGATTGAAAATACCATGGTTTGGATCACACAATCTTTAGTTCTCAAATTAACATCTTTGCTCTTTAATACTTTAAAGAGGTTTTTTTGTTTGTTTGTTTTTGTTTTTTTTTTTTGCAGCAGACTGACCCACTACAATATATTTTTAGATTTCTCAACTTCTGTTTGCTTAGAAGTTGATTGTAGATTCAAATAAAATGAAATACTTGGCAACTTTAATACTTTCTTCATTTATCCTGATCTTGCTTACTGGTCCAATTGTGAGGATTTTTGCTTTCTTCATATTGAAATGTAGTACATACTGAAGGCTATAGTCTTTAATCTGTATCTGTAAGTGTTTCAAGTGCTCTTCCCTTTCATCAAGCAAGGTTGTGCCATCCAGATATCACAGGCTGTTAATAAGTCTTGCTTAAATCCCAATGCCACATTCTTCTTCTTCATGTATTCTTGTGTTATTTGCTTACCATACAGACTGAATTATTGTTGTTGTTGTTGTTAAGTGCTGTGGAGTCAGTTTCGACTCATAGCGACCCTGTACAGGGTTTCCGAGGCTGTGAATCTTGACGGGAGCAGAAAGCCTCATCTTCCTCCCGCGGAACAGCTGGTAGTTTCGAACTGCTGACCTTGTGGTTCACAGCCCGATTTGTAACCACTACACTACCAGAGCTCCTTATGCAGCCTGAATAAGTACGGTGAAAGTTTTAAACTCAAGTTGAAAATACAACGAGGTGCCATTATTTATGTAACAGAGCAGTTTAAATCAATTTTTTAAGGAAACTAACAATGTCAGGAACTGGCAAGAGCAGAGGATGCCTAGAACTTACTGGTTAGAGCACAAAATGGTACAGCTACTCTAAAAAAATATAAGGACATATTTGGTTTAAAAGGAAGAAGTTGAAAAAATTATATATGTTCTAAACACTAATCAGGGAGTACTGGTGTGGCGCTGTGGGTTAATGTGTCAGACTACAAAGCGGATTTGAATCACCAGGTCGGCAGTTCAAGCTCACCAGCTGCTCCTTGGAAACCCTATACAGGCTTGCTATGGGCCAGAACCAACTTGATGGCATTTAGCAATAACAACAACAAACACTAATCATAGACTTCTGGTGTGGCACTGTAGGATAAGCACTGGACTATGAACCACAAAGTTGACAGTTCAAATCCATCAGCAGCTCTGCTCCTCAAACATTCTTTACAGGATGGCTTTGAGTCCGAATCAACTCAATGACAATTAACAACTTAACAACAGCAAACACTAATAATAAAGTGGACTGGTAATCAAAATATACTGCAGATCAAAAATATTATCAGGGATAAACAGAAGCATATAAAGGGAACGATTCATTAAGGAAACATAATAATCCTAAATGAGTAAGCATCCATTACAGAGTTTTGAAATATGTGAAAAAGGTACTGAGAGAGCTGAAAGAAGTAGATGAAGCCACAATTGTAGCTGGAAATTTCAACATTCCTCCTCTGTAGCTGAAAGGAAAAGTCAGCAGAAAATCAGTCAAGGTATAGGACAGTTAAATAACACTAAAATCATCATCTAGTTTATATTTGTTGTTGTTGTTGTTAAGTGCCATCGAGTTGATTCCAACCCATAGCGACCCTGTATAGGGTTTCCAAGGAGCAGCTGGTGAGCTTGAACCACTGACTCTGCAGTTCAAACGACTTTGCAGTCTGATGCATTAGCCCACAATGCCACACCAGGACTCCACAGTTTATACTTAGAGAATAACAAAATAAGAGTAGAAAGTATATTCTTTGCAAGTGACATGGAACATTAAAAAACTTGATTCTATTCAGGGTATTGAAACAAGATTCAGCAAATTTAAAGGAATTTAAGTTCTCTATTCACTAGAAAATTAAATGAAAAACTAAAGCCAGAAGGAAATCTGAAAAACTGGAAATTATTTAAAACAATTAAAAAAACAAAACAAAGCATTTTTCTAAATAATACCTTGATTGAAGAGTAACTGAAAGGAAATTAAATTACAACACAACAAAATATTTGGGATGAAGTCAAATCAGTACTTAAAGTGCAACTTATAGCACAGGTGTAGGTACATTGCCGAAACTCACTGAATTGTATACTTAAACAAGATAGATTTTATTTTCTGCTTACATTTCAATTACAGTGCTCAAAAACCATAGATATTACCTATTGGGAGAAAGTTATTCAATGTGCAAAGGTCTGGAGTCAGAACACCAAACAGGAAACATGCTAAGCATTTCTCAGCTGGGGGAACCAAAGAAAAAAAATCAAGCCTTAACTTTAGTTATTGAAGGATTCTCTGGGAAAATAATTGAATGATTCAGGCAGCATCAAAAGAAGATGGAAGGAATACACAGAGTCAATGTACCAAAAGGATATGGTTGATGTTCAACCATTTCAAGAGGTAGCATATGATCAAGAGCCAATGATACTGAAGGAGGAAGTCCAAGGTGCTTTGAAGGAATTGGCAAAGAACAAGGCACCAGGAATTGATGGGGGAAAAATTGAAATATTTCAAGAAAGTGAGGCAGCACTGGAGACATTCAATCATCTCTGCAAAGAAATTTGAAAGACAACTATCTGGCCAACTGATTGTAAGAGATCTATATTGTGCCCATTTCAAAGAGAGGTGACTCAATGGAATGCAGAAATCATCAGACAATATATTTGATATCACATGCAAGTAAAGATATACTAAAGGTAATACAGAAACAGCTGCAAGCATACACTGACAGAGAACTTCCAGAGGTTGAAGCCAATTCAGAAGAGGTCATGGAACGAGGGATATCATTGATTATGTCTGATGGATCTTGGCTGAAAGCAGAGAATATCACAAAGATGTTTACCTGTGCTTTATTGACTACACAAAGGCTTTCAATTGTATGAATCATGACAAGCTATGGACAGCACTGCGAAGTATGAGTATTCTGGAATACTTAATTGGGCTCATGAGGAATCTGTACCTGGACCAAGAGGCAGCTGCGAATAGAACATGGGAACACTGAATGGTTGAAAATTAAGAAAGGTGTGTGACAAGGTTGTATTCATTCACCATACTTATTCAACCTGTATGAAGAAAAACTTGGCATCAGGATTGGAGGAAGACTCATTAACAACCTGTGATATGCAGATGATACAACCTTGCTTGCTGAAAGTGAAGAGGACTTAAAATATTTACTGATGAAGATCAAAGAGCACAGCCTTCTGTATGGATTGTATCTCAATGCAGAGAAAACAAAAATCCTCACCACTGGACCAATAAACAGCATTCTTATCAGATAACGGAGAAAAGATTGAATTTGTCAAGGACTTCATTCTTCTTGGATCAACTATCAACACTCATGGAAGCAGCAGTCAAGAAATCAAACAACATATTGCATTAGGCAAATCTACTGCACAAGACCTTTTTAAAATGTTGAAGAGCAAAGATGTCCGCTTGAAGGGTGACATGCACCTAACCCAAACATGGTATTTTCAATAACCTCATATGCATGTGAAAGCTGTACAGTGAATAAGGAAGACCGTAGAGGAATTGATGCTTTTGAGTTATGGTGTTGGAGGAGAATATTGATAGTTCCGTGGGCTGCTAAAAGAACCAAAAGATCTGTGTTGGGAAAAGTGCAACCAGAGTGCTCCTTGGAGGCCAGGATGGCCATACTTCATCTCTCATACTTTGAACATATTATCAGGAGGGACCAGTCACTGGAGAAGGATACCATGTTTGGTAAGTTGTTGTTAAGTGTTGTCTAGTCAATTCCGGCCCATAGCAACCATGTATAGGGTTTCCAAGGAGCAGCTGGTGAGCTTGAACCAACAACCTTGCAGTTCAAACAACTTTGAAGTCTGACACATTAGCACACAGCATCAGAGAAAAAGAGAAAGACCCCCAGTGAGATGGATTTGCAAAGTGGCAGCATCAATGAGCTCAAGCGTGGCAACAATAATGAGGATGGCCCAGTATTGGGCAGTGTTTCGTTCCACTGTGCATAAGATCACTATTACTCGGTACCAACTCGATGGCACCTAACATCAACAACAAGGGCTCATGAATATTTTCCTGAGTATTTCACTTTTTCTGACTATATTTAGAATTGCTCAGTATGCATTAGGGAATAGTAATGGCATTTGTTCAGTGGCTACTATTTTGTAAACACTGTGCCCAATAACTAAGGATGCCAATATGCTTTATGTTAGTTTCAGATCTCTCTGCTTGACATGTTCCCTTGCAGGCCTGGAGTTGTGTAGTTGGCCATCCAGTACTAGCTTAGCTTTTGTTGATGCTACAATACTGTATGGCTCGAGAACTCTGTCATTGACAAAATTGTGCACATAGAGATAGATAAGAAACTGGTATCAGAGCAACCTCAAAGGTCTGCAAATATATGTTCATCTGCAATTTTTCCTGAGAATAAGCACATGCCCTTCATTTAATTAACACACATAGAAAAGTGGAACCTTGCTTAGTGATTTTGAAATGACCCTTGTCTTCAAGCAAAGGACTTTGAGCTCACCAGTCCTGTATCCCAGTGAGTGACTGTAAGTCTGGACTTGTGACGTGGTCATGATAACCAATCTTGATGGTATTTTTCCAAGCAGGACCTGGTAACAGTAGAATCAACAGCTGATGATAACTCAGACAACTGTAATCTGCACTTATTTTCCACTGCCAATGTTGATAGACCTGACTCTTCATTTTTGTGTGTGAGCCAAATCATTATTTTTTTGTTTGGACACTTATCCCAAGCTACAGGAGCTCTGGGAGTGTAGTGGTTACGAGTTGGACTGCCAACCTCAAGGTCAGCAGTTCAAAACTACCAGCAGTTCTGCGAGAGAAAGATGAGACGTTCTGTTCCCATAAAGATTTACAGCCTCGGAAACTCTGTGCAGGGTCGCTATGAGTCGGAACCGACTCTATGGTACTTAACAACAACAACGACAACCCCACATCATGGGAGATTTCTGAAAGTGTTAATCAAATTTTAGAAGACATCTAATGGCTAATAGGTAAAATCAATATGAATTAAAATGAGAATTAGAGATAATTATGTAAATTCTGCAAGTTGAATCTATCAGATAATTCAGAAAAAATCTGGAAAATATTAACACCTAGATAAAAAAAGTGAAAAACATTTATTTTTAAATTAACATTTGAGTTTTAAAAGAAACACTTGAGAACTTATCTGTGATTAAAATGTTCTTTGGTAATAATTGGTTTGGCAAGTGAATAAAGCAGTGACAGATGAAAGTAAATGAGTTCAAATAAAATAATGCAAATCATGTATTTAAGCAATATTGATTTAAACCACGTCTAAGGTTAGGGGATTTTGAAATAGAAAATATATGCGATGAAGACAACTAGCACATTCAGTCTCTATCTTGTGTCTTACTTGTTTGTTTTTTTCACTTTCAGCAATGCGCACTCCTTTTTAGAGAATATGTACCAATATCAGTGAAAAAAGAGCTCAGTGTATTGTAAAGATAAACATTGTTTTTGGTTTTGCTTTGTTAGGTTATAAATCACTTGTAATCTCAGATTATAATTTAGTTTATAACTCCAGTTCTGCTCAATAAAAATAAAAAGGGAACCACATAAGTCGTTTTAAACTTTCTAGCTGGCAGATTGTTAAAAGTAAAAAGAGATAAGGCAAATCAATTTAGATAATATGTTGTTGTTGTTGTTAAGTGCCGTGGAGTCGGTTCCAACCCATACTGACCCTATATAGGGTTTCCCAGGAGCAGCTGGTGAACCTGAACTGCCGACTTCACAGTTCAAACGGCTTTGCCGTATTAACCCACAGCGCCACACCAGGACTCTTTAGATAATATGGTGGTTGGTGGTTATGTGCTGTGGAATCGGTTCTAACTCATCTCGACCCTGTACAGGGCTTCCGAGACTGTAGATCTTTACAAGAGCAGAAAGCCTCAACTTTCTCCTGAGGAACAGCTGAAACTTCAAACTGCTGGCCTTGAGGTACACAGCCCGATTCATAATCACTACACTGAGCTCCATTACATAATATAGTCTAATGCAATTGTCATTTCTACATATAATCACTATGTTGGTGGTGTTGTTAAGTGCTGCTGAGTCATTTCCAACTCATATAGACCCTCTGTAGGGTTTCTGAGAAGGAGTTGATGGATTTGAACCACAGATCCTGTGCATATCCTACAGCATGACACCAGGACTCCAACCTGAATTGTTTTATGTTTAATAGCATATGTTCCAAGTCCTGGGTCTCAGTATCGAATCTTGTGTATTGCATGTCTCTTGAGTGTTGTAGTGTTATCTCTCACAGAATTGTGGTGTTTGATTTTGTTTTTTTTTTTCTTTTTTAATTTCTTGTTGTGAAATGGGTGAAGGTTGTTTTATGTCATTGACTGTATTCCCCACAGTGAACATCTCTTATTCC
Organism: Chrysochloris asiatica; assembly: GCF_000296735.1. Taxonomy (NCBI): domain Eukaryota; kingdom Metazoa; phylum Chordata; class Mammalia; order Afrosoricida; family Chrysochloridae; genus Chrysochloris; species Chrysochloris asiatica. Next base: position 834,058 of record NW_006408558.1, read on the forward strand.
ACTTCCTCCTCATGTTTCCTGTTTCCATATATCCTTTCCTTTCCTTTCTGAATTTCATCCTTAGGTTAATGCTGCCATTTTGATCTCAAATGGTTGATTATTCTGAGGTGTCTGTACCTCATTAGTATTGCTGTTCCCCTTTATTTATTGTTTGATTGAAAATTGAGCCATGGAGGTGAGTCCTTTTCCAGACTTGAAGTGTGACTGCGGACCATAATAGTGTGGGTTTCACCAATCTCTCTCTGACCAGTAGGCCTGTATTTTTTTATGATCTTGAGTTCTGTTCTACATTTTTCTCTCACTCTGTCCAGGACCTTCTAACAGGATCCTTTCAGAGCAGTTGGTAGTGGTGGCAGGATATCATCTAGTTCTTTTGCTGTTACGGTTGTAGATATTGATTGTTTTCATGCATCTTCAATTTCTCCACTCCTTTTTGCTCCAGTCAGGGAGAAACCAATAGTTTTATGAGGTTTTAAGACCCCACTTACTACTTACCAAAGTAAGATGTACAGCATGGTCTTTGTTATGACATGGTCTTTGTAGACTATGTTATGACAATTGGCCTGGGTGTGTCCTGAGATTATGATTCTGAGTCACGAGGTGCAGTGCTTTACTCCCTCAAGGTGTTTGGTTATGTCTAAGAAGTTTTCATAACTTTGCACATTCTTATGCTCCATCCTATTCATGGATAGATTTTAAACAAAGCCAAATGCACATGTGCAGATATCCTCTTTCAAAGCTGTATAAATTGGGGGTGTACTCCACTCTTCCTTCCACACCGATTCAGCTCAGTGTCTAATTCATGCATCTACTCATAGCCCACCATTATTGTGAGATTGTATGTGTAACAGTATTATCTCTGTTGTCTTTAAAATTGACACTTCTCCTCATTGTCTTCCCCTGCTGCCATCATTTTTAGCTCATCCCCTCTGATATTGCCTTCCACACTATTCAAGTAAGCACATGTCTACCTCTAGCCAGTGACTTACTGTCTTTTCCCCACCCACGCTGTTCACCATTAAAGAATGTTTCCTTTAGTGTGAAAACTTGTTGCTGTTGTTACAGACTGTTGATTTGATTCTGATTCTTAGTAACATTACGCACAACAGATAAAGCACCGTCTGGTCCTGCACCATCCTCATAACAGTTGTTATCCTTGGATCCATTTCTGCTGCTACTTTGCCAATCCATCTCATTGGGGGTCTTGCTATTTGTTGCACTCCACTTTACCAAGCACGAAGTTCTGTTCCAGGGACTGATTCTTCCTGACAATGTGTCCGAAGTATGAGAGATGTAGTCTTATCATCCTGGCTTCTAAGGAGCATTCTGACTTTACTTCTTTTAACACAGATTTGTTTGTTCTGGCAGTTCATGGTACTGTTAATATTCTTTAACACAATACCTCAAATGCATCAGTTATTCTACAGTCTTCCCTATTTACTGTCAAACTTTCACATGCATATGAGTCTATTGAAAATATGTTGAAAATATGATGGCTTGGACAAGGCATACCTTATTCCTTAAAATGAAATCCTTGTTACTGAACACTTTTACTAGGTCTTGTGCAGCAGGTTTTACTAATGAAATATGTCATTTGATTTCTTGACTGCTGCTTCCATGAGTGTCTAAGGTCTTTTCTCCATTTATCATTATGTTATTATTGGTCCAGTGGTGAATATTTTTATTTTCTTTATATTTAAGTGCAACCTATACTGAAGATTGTGGTCTCTGATTTTCTTCAGTAATTATTTTAAGTCCTATGCTTTCAGCAAGCGAGGTTGTATCATCTGCATATCAGAGGTTGTTAACATCTTCCTTTAATCCCGATGCCATGGTCTTCGTCATAGAATCCATTTTCTCAGGTTATTTGCACAGCATGCAGATGGAGTAAGTATGCTGAACAAATACAACTCTGGTGCACACCTTTTCCTAATTTAAAACCATCTATCTCCCCTTGTTCTGTTCAAATGACTGCCTTTTGTTCTATGTACAGGTTTATCAAGAAAACAATAAATTTTCTAGAATACTCATTCTCCAAAATATTGCAATGTTGTCCATATCTTGTCATAATCCACATAGTAGAAAGCCTTTGCATAGTCAATAAAGTATAGATAAACTTCTTTCTGGTACATTCTGCTTTTAGCCAAGATACAATTGATGTCAGCAATGATATTCCTGGTTCCACATCATCACCTGAATCTGGCTTGATTGCCAATGTACCGTTAACAACCGTTTTTGAATTAACTTTAGCAAAATTTTTCTTGCATGTGATATTAATGATATTTCCCAATGATTTCCACATTCTATTGGGTCACCTCTCTTTGGAATGGGCACAAATATGGATTGCTCCCAATCAGTTGGCCAGGTAATTGTCTTCCAAACTTGTTGGCATAGATAAGTGAGTGCCTCCAGTACTTCATCAGTTGGTTGAAAGATTTCATTTTGTATTCCATCATTTCCCAGAACATTGTTCTTTGCCAGGGCTTTCAATGCACCTTGAACTTCTTCCTTCAATATCATTGGCTCTTGGTTATACCTCTTGAAGTGGTTGAACATTGACCATTTCTTTTTGGTACAATGACTTTGTATTCTTTCCATCATATTTTGATCCTTTCTGCATCATTTAATATTTTGTCCATAGAATCCTTCAATATTGTGAGTCGAGGCCTGAATGTTTTTCTTCAGTTCTTTCAACTTAAGAAATGGTGAGTGTAATATTTTCTTTCGGTTTTCTAAGTCCAGGTCTTTGCATATCTCATCATAATACTTGATTTTGTCTTCTCGAGCTACCCTTTGATATTTTCTGTTCAGCTCTTTTACCTCCTCATTTCTTTCATTTGCTTTACCAGATCTGTGCTGGAGAGCAAGTTTAAATCTCTTCTGACATGCATTCTGGTCTTTGCTTTCTTTCTTGACTTGTTAATGACCTTCCTGTATGATGTTCTTGATGTCATTCCACAACTCTTCTGGTCTTCGATTATTACTTTTTTGCAATAATGGTCGCATGTAATAATTATCCTTTTATGCTTGAATAATTTCACTCAGTATGATGTCTTTCAGGTTCATACATGTTATGAGACATTTCACAATTTTGTCATTTTTCTTTATCATTATGTAGTATTCCATTGTATGTATGTATGCATTTTTTAATCTGTTCTTACATTGATGAATTACATTAAGTTGTTTCCATCTTTTTGAATGTGCTGTAATGAGCAAGGATATGCACATTATCCATTTATGTCATGACTCTTTTATCTCTAGGAGATATACCAAGTAGAAGTATGATTAAATCACATAATATTTCAATTTCCAATGTTTTAAGGAAGTTTTCCACAGTGGTTGCACCATTTTACAGTTCCCTCAGCAGTGTATGTGGGTTCCTTTCCACACTCTTCCTAGCATTTGTTTTCTGATTTTTTTGAACTTTGCTATTACTTATTTGTTATTTTGATTTGCATCTCTCTAATGTCTAATTATCACAAGTATTTCTTCAGATGCTTGTTAGTTACTTGAATGTCTTCTTTGAAGTGTCTGTTCATGTCCTCTGCCCATTTTTAATTTGGATTATTTCGCTCCCAGAAAACCTTATACAGGGTTGCTATGATTCCGAACCAATTAGACAACATTTAACAGCAGCAACTATATCCCATAAAAATATCCCAATATTTTATTTTTAAAATAATCTTTTATTGTGTGTAAAGTTTGTACATCAAATTAGGTTCCCTTATAATAACTTGTATACAGTCTTTGAGTGATATTAGTTACATTTTCCACAATGTGTCAACAGTCTCTCTAATTCTGTTCTGGGAGTCCCATTCTGAATAGTCTAGTTTCCCTGTCCCTTACCATCTCTTCTTTACATTAGAGTAATTGTTGATCTTTGGTCACATATAGATATTTTAATTTATTTTTTTAATGGTACAGAGTACTCACAGGCACTATTCTTTACTTTGTATGTTAGTTCACTTAAAGGTGACTTCAGGAGATAATTTCAGCTGCAGATTTAAAGAATATTCAGGGAGTCCTCTAGTGTCAACTGGACTTTTTAAGAATTCGAGTCCTCTTCTAAGACTTTCTCCTATACTATCGATGTTATTGGTGTTGTTATTGCTAAATACCATTGAGTCAGTTCCAACTTATAGCAATCCTGCATAGGGCTTCCAAGGAGCAACAGGAGGATTTCTGTCTATTCTGACCTTGATCAGCGCAATAAGTAGTGGTACCTGAGTACCATCTAGTTCTTTTTGTCTCAGGGTAGATGAGATCATGGTTCTTTTAGGCTATTAGTCCTAGTATGGCACTAAAGGTGTGTATGTCTAAGTATTAACTGAAAGATTCACAGTTCAAACCCACTAACCACTCCTTAGAAAACCTATATGGGGTCAGTATGAATTGGGACAAACTTGACAATGCTTAACAACAGACCTCTAAACGAATTTCTTCCCT
>NW_006408558.1:839143-850930 GCF_000296735.1 Chrysochloris asiatica
ATCTAGAGAAGATGAAAACTATTCAGTGGGATTTCTACCTTCCTCTGTACACTCTGAAACTAAATTCCTTTTTGAAAACTTGTAAGCCAGTCATTTCATGCCTTTATAACAGCCTCATTTTAGGTAGCCAATGTCTACATTGCCCATCCCTATCAACCCTATATAGAGGAAATAGGATTTATACTGTGAAGACTCCACTCTTAGTTGGTATTTTGAGCTACAACATCCATGTTCACAAGCTTTTAAGACCCTAGATGCTACTCACCACACTAGGATTCAGAACAAGAACTTTGTGAACTACATTAGTACAATTGACTGAGTTGTCCTAAGAATCTAAGGTTCTAAGCCTTCAAATCCTGAAAACTAATCCTGCAAGGTATTTGGTTATGTCCGAGAAGTATCTGCAACTGTGTCCTCTGAAGATATTTGGCTGCACATACATACTTGTATTTACATATGTCATGCTTACCAGTGGCTCCTCAGAAACCCTATACAGGGTCGCTATGGGTTGGAACCAACTTGACATCCCTTAACAGCAACAACATAGGTCCATATGGAATCCTGGTGTGGCACTATGGGTTAATGTGCCAGGCTGCAAAGCCATTTGAACTGCAAGGTCAGCAGTTCAAGCTCACCAGCTGTTCTTCAAAAACCCTATACAGGGTCACTATGGGTTAGAACCAACCCAACAACACTTCACAACTTATGAGTCAGAATCAACCCAATGGTAGCACTTAATAACAACATACATTGGAGTCTTGGTGTGGTGCTGTGGAATAAAACACTGGACTGCAAGTTCACTTTGAAATGCAAGGTCAGCATTTCAAACTCACCAGCTGCTCCTTGGAAACTCTACATAGGGTGGTTGTGAGTCAGAACCCACTTGTCGGCACTTAACAAGAACTATATATAGCTATATATAACTATATATATGTAACTATATATATGTATATATACATACATATATACACACACACACATATATACATATACATATATATATTCCTTGTTTCAAATCAGAACTATGGTTATTGTATCTATGAAAGCTTTCCTGATTTTTACTATCTTTTTTTTTCTAACTTTTCACTGAATTTCTATTGGTCTCTGAATGCTATTAAAATTATTAATTATGTCATTTTCTTGATGGCTTTTATGTATGTTTTATCTCAGCATATTATCCAGCCATATGGCATGGTTGTAACACTTACCGCTTCATTATTAAAATTATAAACTGCAGAAATAATGCACTGGATTATTTTCTTACTTTGTTTTTCTCCACCAAGGCACCCAGTTCTTTCTATCCATAAGATGAAACTTTATCAGACCTTAAAGTTTCTTTCATTGCCTGTTTTCTCTTACATCAACAGCTACTGCATAGTCCCCCATGTCCTTGGCATGTATAATTCAAGTCCACACTTCCCTCCTGCTCTTTCTTCACGACAGGAGTTCTTTTTATTCATTCTCCACATCCTTGAATGTTTTGTAATGTATTTTATGCCCTGATTATGCACCCGATTGGTGTTAAAGGTTCCCAGGACTCACAGATATAAGAATATCATACAATCTTGATGCAGAGATAAGATCCAGAAAAGAAATTACCAGTGGGAAGAAGGGTCAATAAAATGGTCCACCAAATATAGTCTCCAAAAATGTCAATATCATGAAACACAAATGCTCAGAAAGCTGATATTAAAGGACACTAAAGATAAATGGCAATTAAATACAATGTGTGTTTCTAGACTTGTACCATCCAATGGTAATTTGCACTCATAAACAGTACAGCCATATTGTAACCTTTTTCAATAGAGTTAGTTCTGCTTACAGAAACAGACTTTTGAAAACTGTCAGCAATCATTGCTTTTAATTAAAATAATCTGGTAATTTGAATAGGATTGTAACACAATTTTGACGTGAATGACTTTATTTTTGGTGGTGTATGGAATTCAACAGAAGTATGCCACAAGGTCAGTGGTTCAAACCCACCAATCACTCCCGGAAAAAAGATGAGTCTTTCTGTTTTTGCAGAGATTGAAAGCCTCAGAAACCCTATCAGAGTCACTCTGAGTCAGAACTGACTATAGAACACTTAAGAACAACAAAACAACAGAAATGGCTTGTAGTATTGATTTTGCCTTTTTTTTTAGGGCACGTAGTATAATGTTAGCATATAATAGTTGCTCAATGAATGTTACATGAGTAAATAAGTTATTGAGTTCTCAAAGTTTAGTGTTGGATATGAAAGGACTAGCACATTACAACCTAATATGCAACTAGAAGCAATTTCAGCAAAATACCACACGATGGGGTTGGTATTCTATGAACGAGGACTTTTAAAAGATTGCCCTTCTGCTTTTCTAGATAGAGCGAGATAATTTAGGGGATGAGGAAGAAAAATTAAAAGATCCCAAAAAAGACCACCTTCAATTTTTAAAGGTTGCTTATTATATAATCATTTTAAGGAAGACTTTTTTTAAAAACTAGAACTGTGTCTCTCAACTATGAATGGTAACTGAATTGCTCAAGGGGCTTAAAATTAAAAACAACACACAAAATACTTGGCAGCTCTCTTGGCCTCAACTTGGCCTGCCTGCTTCAGAAATGCTTGGCGTTTTGGAGTTTCTGTTGTTAAGTGCTGTTGAGTTGGCATCAACTCATAGTGACCCTGTATAGCATTTCTGAGGCAGTAAATCTTTGCAGAAGGAGACAGCCACATCTTTCTCCCTTGGAACAACTTGTGAACTTGAACTTCTGAACTTGTGGTTTGCTGTCCAGTGTTTATTCTGCATAGCCACTGCACTCCTGGAGTATTGGAGTAGGTGTTGTTTTTGTTAAGTACCATTGAGTTAGTTCTGATTCATAGTGACCCTAAATAGGGTTTCCAAGGAATGGCTGGTGAGTTTGAACTGCTGACCTTGTGGTTCAAATCAACCTTGTGGTCCAGTGCTTAATTCCACAGTGCCATAGCCGGATTAATATTGAAAACAAAAGAAAGAAAATACAAAATAAAAAAACAAAACTCTCAGCTGATTCTCATTCTCAGTTAAAATTGAGATGCTAAAATAATTGGCTATATTGTTAGATGTTTGCCTATTACAAATAGTATGTTAGAAGAAAATGAGAAGTTGTTTAATAACAAGGAAAAATATTTGTAGCAGAATGAGAGACAAGGAAAGAGATAGGAAAAGCAAATGAAATAATTCAAAAGTAAAACAATTGGTGGCCACTTAATGCATATTTAGTCAGTTCTACAACTCTGTGTAGTTCCCAAGATTAGAATCATTTAATACATATTATAATTGTTGACATTCATAATGATTCCACTTACTCATTTGTTTCTAGAATACTGTGGAATACATTTTCAAAGATTTCTATTTAAAAAACAAAACAGCAAGAACTATTCAATCACAACAAAACATACCAGCAATAAAAAAGGAAACCATAAAAAAGATATTTTTTCTACTCCCCAAAACTGTGATTCACTTGTTAGCCTCTTTGTCTCCCATAGCTTCTTAGAATTTCTGGAACAATTGTACAACAGTTTGGTTTTTACTTGAATATTTGTTTTAAAAACATGAATTTATTCTTCTGATCCAAGAATTGAGGAATTATTTTATTTATAATTTTTTTAATACAAGGGGCTTCAAAACATTCATGGGAAAATTCCATTATCTTTTTGTTCCATTTTTCCATGAACTTTTTGAAGTTGCCTTGTGCTTTATATAAAACATCAAAATAAAATATGTTTAGATTATCTTAGGTCTTTGATTGTGGGCAATAGATAAGTATTTCTAAAAAGTGGCAGACTAGGGTGAATTAAAAACAAAACAAAACAGAAACCTTCCTGAATATATTAAATGCAACAAAAAATTTAGCCTTAATATTTTAAAAAAATGTTAGAAAAGCCTGAGAGAAATTAAATTATCATAATGTTCCTCAGATTCAATGGTACATCAATCCCACGTCAGTTTTTACTAAAGCATGATGGGTGAAGGAGAGAACAGAATGCAAAATTTTTATTTTCATTATGTTTCCATCCACATTTTTGTTCTAATTATATTAACATTTCATGGAGACATAAAATTAAGATAGAAGTCAAATGAGTGGACAGTTAGAATTTCTGCATGTTTTATAGTTTGCACTCATATAATTGATGAGTAGTAGAAAAACACAATAAACATGCAACCACAGAAATCATATCCTTTTTTATGATTATTTTTCCAGGGAGTGTCAGATAGTGCATGTTTTAGGTAAAAAATACATGTTTTTGGTAAAAAAGAAATTTTGATTGATATATTTAATTTCACCTATTGGTTAGTTATGTTGTGGTCCTAAAATGTGACATTTTCAAATACTTTGTCTCATGATCCTTAATTAAATCGTCTTTTATGAGACTCAATGAGTCATGAGCTTAATGAACACAGAGCTACAATGATATGTGAAATTTATTTTAATGCTTAAACTTGCAAAATCAACCCAACTGAGGAGAAGTTTCCTGTTTATTTATTTCATTGACAAATTCAATAAAGCTTGAAGAAATAATTTTGAGCAAATGTTAATGAGTGCATTATTTACAATCATCTACCACTGAAAGAATCTGTAAATATCTACAAAGATTAACATAAAAAAAAAAAAATTGCAATCCCTGGGTGGTGCAAATGATTAAGCAGTTGAAAACTAGCTGAAACTTGGCAGTTCAGAGCACCTAGGTGATATCACCTCAGAAAGGTCACAGCCTTGAAAACCCTAGAAAGCAGTTTTATTCTGCATACAATGGATCCCCAAGAGTCTGAAAGGACTCAATGGCAACTGACAACAACAGCAAAATATATCTATCTGTATAGCACTAGTGAGCATCTCTTATCGAATGATGCACCTTATTTAGTTTAAGAACAATTATGTTTGACTTTCATTTATTGTGTCTTGAAAGTGGTCATTTTAAGTGTTGTGCTGTTTTATTTGGAATAGTTACCAGCTGAAATCATCTTTAAAACTCCTTTCTGGTACCTTAGGAGCATTGTTTCAGAACTCCTGATGCCTATTCGATATGTATTGTTTCAGATTTATATAGACATGTACATATTTTAAATTTTTATACAGATTTTAGATTTTATACAGATCTACATGGATGTGTGGAATCCTGGTGTGATGCTGTGGATTAATGAACCAGACTGCAAAGCCGTTTGAACTACAAGATCAACAGTTCAAGCTCACCAGTTGCTCCTTGGAAACCCTATACAGGGTCACTATGGGTCGGAATCGACTCCATGGCACTTCACAACAAAAACAACATAGATGTGTACAGATTTTAAACTCTAGAAATGCAAAAAAAAAAAAAAACCCACAACAAAAAACTGCATTAGACCATTACCTTCAAATTCAAATGTTGAGTCTGGAAGAATTGAGAGACAAAAGTGGGAAAAAAAGGTTATGGTTGTTCTTTTATTGTATTTGCCTGTTTTCCTCTGATGGCCAATTTTGCTTTGTTTAATTTCTTCTGAAGGTTTTTCTTGTTGGTGCCTTATTGGTTACCACAGATATTACATTACATAGCTTACATTTGCAACCACATTAACATATCAAGTAGAGTTAGAATACACTTTTAAGATCCATGAGATTACTTTGTATTTATTTCCTACAAACTTGATGTTTTATTGTTTGTGGATTTAATTATAGAGTTTTTTTTTCCCAGCAAGTATCATATACTTAGTGTGATATTGTGAAGTTTTTTGTTTTTTAGATTTCTTCTCACGGTGACTTTTATTTAGTTAGTTTTTACTGTATATAGATATATTTAAAGAACTCTGATACCATAGTGGCTACGAATCAGGCTGTAAACTTCAAGGTCAGCAGTTCACAACTACCAGCTGTTCCATGGTAGAAAGATGAGGCTTCCTGCTCCCATAAATATTAACAGCCTCAGAAACTCTATATAGGATCACTATGAGTTGGAACCAACTCCATGGCACATAACCACCACCAATCACCTATTACAGCAGTTTTAGATTTGCTGTTGAAGAAACCGAGGTCACTCAGAGCTGAAGCAGAGTTTATGATTTTATTAAGCAGGCTGACTCACAGGAACTAATTTCTCTAGATTCTGAGCCTCAAATGGAAGGCAACATGGGCCTATATGGGGCCAGAGACCAGGGAGAGGTCAGGCTGCATACCTGCTTGAGGACAGGGGGAAACCAAGGTGATTGGTTGCATTTGGTGACCTGATTAGCATTGTAGCGTGCCTCCTGGGCTGGAGAGGACAGTGACCTTTTCCTGTTCAACCACCATAGATATATTTGTTTAAATGCTCTTGCTTTTCCATTTGGCATATACCCTTGAATAATATTTGCAAGCTGCTCTATTAGTAGTAAAGTCTCTGAGCTTCTGTTTGTTTGGGAATGTCTTGATTTCCTCCTCTTTTGAATGAGACCTTTGCTGGGAAAAGGATTCTTGTTTGGCAATTGTTTCCATTCACTGTATTCTTTCTTGAAGTATAATGCTGTCTCTGAGAGAAAAATATCCATATGCCTATAAGGAAGACCAGTTAATATAACTATTATTCAAATTTACGCACCGACTACTAAAGCCAGCTATGATAAAGCTGAAGACTTCTACCAGCTTCTTCTGTTTGAAATTGATCAAACATGCAACCAAGATTTATTGATCATTACTGGCAATTGGAATGTAAAGGCTAGAAACAAAAAGAAAGGATCAATAACTGGGAAATATGGCCTTGGTGATAGAAATGATGCTAGAAATTGCATGATACAGTTTTTTTTGCAAGCACCATCAATGATTTCTTCATTTCAAATGCTTACTTTAAACAACAGAAAAGACGACTATACACATGGACCTCACCAATTGGAATACATACAAATAAGATTGAATACATACAAATATATCTGTGCAAAGAGACATGGAAAAGCATCATGTATTCAGCCAAAACAAGGCCAGGGACATACTGTGGAACAGACCATCAAGCTGAAGCTGAAGAAAATTAGAACAAGTACAATAGAGCCAAGATATGACCCTGAACATATCCCATCTGAATTTAGAGACTATCTCAAGTATAGATTTGATTAATTCTTGATGTCATCCCATAACTGTTCTGGCTGAAGACCAGAAGAGTTATGGGATGACATCAAGAATATCATATAGGAAGAAAGTAAAATGTGATTAAGAAGGGAATAAAGAAAGAAAAGATCAAAATGGATGTCAGAATAGATTTTGAATCTTGTTCTCCAGCATAGAAATGCTAAAGCAAATGAGCAAAATGATGAGGTTAAAGAGCTAAACAGAAAATGTCAAAGGACAGCTCAAGAAAACAAAGACAAAGAAGAACAAGGTTGGAAGCATCTCACTCCCTGATTTCAAGATTTACTATATGGCTATTGTGGTCAAAACAGCCTGGTACTGGTACAACGAAAGATACATTGATCAATGGAACAGAATTGAGAATCCAGAAATTAACCCATCCACATACAGCCAACTGATTTTTGACAAAGTGCCTAGGTATATTGCATGGGGAGGAGATACTCTCTTTAATAGATGGTGCTGACAGAACTGGAAAGCAATATGCAAAAGGTTGAAATGAGACCTTTACCTCACGCCCTATACAAAAACATATGGATTAAAGCATGGATTAAAGACCTAAATGTGAGTCCCAAAATTATGAAGGTCATCAGTGAAAAAGTAGGGACAAATGTGAGGGCTCTAATACAGGGAATACACAGACTACCAAACATTTTGAAAATTACACAAACAAAAGTAGACAAGAAAACAAAGACAAATATTATAATGAAAAGTGCAAAGATCTGAAATTTGAGAACCAAGAGGAGAGAACACACTCGACATTTCTCAAGCTAAAAGGGTTGATGAAAAATTCAAGCCTTGATTTGCTATACTGAAGGATTCCTTGGGCAAAATATTGAATGATGTATAAAGCATTGAAAGAAGATGAAAGGAATACACAGAGATATTTTACCAAAAAGAAATTGGCAGAAACAAGGCTCTGGGAATTGATGGAAAATAAATTGAAATATTTTAATAAACAGAGGCAGCACTGGAGGCACTCACTCATCTATTCCAAGAAATTTGGAAGACAGCTACCTAGCCAGCTGATTGGAAGAGATCTATATTTGTACCCCTTCCAAAGAAAAGTGACCCAATGGAATGTGGAAATCATTGTTAATATCACATACAAGTAAAAGTTTATTCAAGATATTAAAAAATGCCTGCAACACTACATTGACTGCCATGGAGGAGGACTTGGAACAAGGGATATCACTGCTTATGTTAGAGGGATCTTGGTTGAAAGCAGAGGATACCAGAAAGATGTTTGTCTTTTCTTTATTGACTATGAAAAGGCTTTTAACTAAGTGGACCATGGCAAGCTATGGAACACAATGAGAAGTATGAGTATTCTGGAACAGTTAACTGTGCTCATGAGGAACTTTTACATAGACTAAGTCAGTCGGTTGAACAGAGCAAGGGGATAATGAATGGATCAAAATCCGGAAAGGTGTGTTCCAGGGTTGTATTCATTCACCACATTTTTTCAACTTGTATGCTGAGCAAATAATTCAAGAAGCTGGATTTTATGACAAAGAACTTGATATCAGGATGAGAGGTAGACTCATTAGCATCCTGGGATATGCAGATGTTAATGAGTCTATCTTGCTTGTTGAAATCAAAGAGGACTTAAATACTTACTGAAGAAGATCAAAAATCACTGTCTTTTGTATGGGTTGCTCCTCAATGTAAAGAAAACAAAAACACTCACCACTGGACCAATTAATAACACCATGATAAATAGAGAAAATATCAAAGTTGTCTAAGACTTCATTTTACTTAGATCAATCATCAACACTCATGGAAGCAGCAATCAAGAAATCAAATGATATGTTGCATTTTGAAAATCTACTGCACAAGATCTATTTAGTGTTCAAGAGCAAAGATGTTAGTTTGAGGGCTAAAGTGCACCTGACCCAAGTCATGGTATTTTCAATAGCCTCAAATGCATGTGAAAGTTGGACAGTGAATAAGGACAAAAGAAATGGTCAATGTTCAATTATTCCAAGAGGTAGCATATGATCAGGAATGGTTGATATTTAAGGAAGAAGTACAAGCTGCACTTGAAGACATTGGGGGAAATTAAGTCTCCAGTTATTGAAGGCAGCAAAGTGAGGACTTTCAACAAACTAATGCAGCACTAGAGGTATTCACTCATCTATGCCAAGAAATTTGGAAGACAGCTACTTGGCCAACTGATTGGAAAAGACACATATCTATGTCTATTTCAAAAAGAGGTAAACAAATGGAATGTGGAAATCATTGAACAGTATCATTGATATAACACGTAAGTAAAATTTTGTTGAAGATAACTCAAATATAGTTGTTACAGCCTGTAGAGAATTGCCAGAAACTCAAATCAGATTCAGCAGAGGACGTGAAACTCGGGATATCACTGTTGGCATCAGAGCAGAAAATACCAGAACGTTGTTTACTTATACTTTATTGACTTTGCATAGGCTTTCAACTGTGCAGAATATGACAAAGTATGGATACAATTATGGAAAATGGACACTCCAGAACACTAATTGTGCTTGTTACCATGGACTGACTGAAGAACAAAAAAATCTCCTTAAAAATGAGAATGGTGAAACTTTGTCAATCATGCTTCGGACATGCTACCTATCAAGAGGGACCAGTCCCTAGAGAAGAACATCATACTCGTTAAACAGAAGGTCAGAGTGAAAGAGGAAGGCCCCAAATGAGATGGTTGACAGAGTGGCAGCAGTAGTGGGTTTAAATGTTACAAGAATTGTGAGGATGCCACAGCACTAGGTAGTTTCACCCTGCTGTGAGTAAAGTTGATTTTAGTTGGAATTAGTTCAAAGGCTCCCAACAACTGAGAACCACTAGAGGACACTCTTATTCTTAGTTGGGTTTGTTGTTGTTGTTTGTTTTACCAATGCTGGTTTAGGAATTATGGATGCTTGATCTCTGGAATTTAATATGAATGGGTCATGGATGGATGGTTTTAGCTGGCAGTAAACACTGTTGTTGTTGTTATGGGCCGTGAGCTGGTTCCGACTCACAGAGACCTCGTACAGGGTTTCCAAGGCTGTAAATCTTTACAGGAGCAGAACGCTCATGAAACAGCTGGTAGTTTTGAACTGCTGACCTTAAGGTTCGCAGCCTGATCCCTAACTACTACGCTAGGTGGTCATAAACATTGAGTTTGGACTCAAGTTTCCTATGGCGTTCATTATGCACTGATTGTGGGTTTTAGCTGATCTTAGACACTAATGTATGCAGCAGGACTCAACTTTCCTGTGGCAAAGATAGGGGACTCTTTTATGTCTTTCCCACATGAACAACCCTGTAGAGGCTTTCCCATAGTGTCCCACTGTGGGCAGGGAGCCAGACATTTCCCTCTGCATTGTCTGCCCAAAGTATTCCCCTCTTTCTGTACATTCCAGTCAGTACTAGCTCCTGTCCATCTGTGAGATTCAACAGCATTCTCTCTCAGTGCCATTTCTTTCTTTGCCCTCTCCAAATTATACAGCCTACTCAGTCTACAACCAGTCAGTGTTACCCTAAAGAGTCAGGCTACAGCTTGCTTAGATTAGCTTTCTTGCTGAGTTCCCAGAACTGTTTCATAGCCCCAATTCAAAATGGCTGGCATGAGTGAGTTCTCTGGATGTTAATAGGTGGGCTTTCTGAGGTTCTGTGTCATTCCTATTCCTCCTTTCCTCACTCTGGACTCAACCTGCCTCTTTAACACCTCAGTTGCCATCTGGAGTTCTCAGATCTGTCCTGTGCTTGTTTTTAGTTATTGCTTGGTGTTTTAGTTGCTGGCGGCATAAATGGGCGTGTCCACTCACTTCAACATCTTGCTCTGTCCTCCTAAGGAGATCAAATCTTCAAAGAAATGAATGAGGTTGAATTTCCAAAATTGAACTGAATTTCCCTAGGAATGCATTTTCCTCTTGAAGAAGAGAGGGGTGAAAAAATTCAGTGTTTTTAAGACAATACCTGATTAAGATTTGGGGATGAAAGCTGAAACCCTAAAGGAGGATATTAGCAAATAGGTAAGCTAACTAATAATTAGATGGTTTTGCCTTAAAGAATTTGAATGTGGATTAAGAGAGCACCAAGACAACAGAACATCACAGTGGTTGACTAAAGACTTTTGTATAATCTAAAATTTTATTTAGAGTTGCCTCTATTTCTGGAGCCCTGGTATGACACTGTGGGTTAATGCACTGACCTGGAAGGTCAATTTGAACTGCAAGGTCAGCAATTCAATCTCACTAGCTGCTCCTAAGAAAGCCTATATAGGGTCGCTATGGGTCGGAAATGATATGACGGCACATAACAACAACAGCAATACATGTACATATAAGGTGTAAACATTTTAAAGTGAATCTGGAGTTCTGTGACTCAAAACAATAGAAAGTTCATGCTTTCTATCAACTTTTTGGAACTTTCAGAAATAGAAACATAGAATAAATTAGTACAAAGGAGGGAGGACTCAGGACTACAGGTAAGGTGATAATGTAGGTATAAGACTACTTGGAAGCCATAAATTTTAGGGAGGAATTATGCTCATAAAAGTGCCTAGAATGAGACTTTACTTAGTTCTTAAGGATCATACAAACCACAGCCTATACTTAAGTTGTTATACTACTAATAAAGCACAGTTACTAAGGAATATGCACTCCTTTATCTACGGGACACTGAATGTATTATTACCACACTCCGTTTTCACAATTGCTTTTCAAAAAA
>NW_006408558.1:858788-860186 GCF_000296735.1 Chrysochloris asiatica
GAGCGACAACACAAGAAGATATATGCACAGCAATGTTCATTGCAGCACTATTTACAATAGCAAAAAGATGGAGGCAGCCAAAGTGCCCATCAACTGAAGAATGGATAAACAAACTGTGGTACATACACACAGTGGAATACTATGCTACCTTGAAAAATAGCAAAGAAGCTGCAAGCCACCTCTTAACATGGATGAACCTTGAGGACATTATGCTGAATGAAATTAGTCAGTCACAAAAGGAAAAATACTGCATAGGACCACTACTGTAAAAGACTAAGAAAAATAACCCATACTAAAGAGGGGGTGGATTCTTTGCTGGTTGCTGGGATGTGGGGTTGGAGGGGTGAAGGGAGGGAGGGGATGGTGGAGCACAGGGCAGGGAATAGACACAGCATAGTTTGGGTGCTGGGGAGGGAGACAATATACAAGAAGGGAGAGGAGAATGGAAAAACAAAGCAGATGGGAGAACAATTAGGCAAGTTTGCATTGGCTAAATAGGACAGAGGTAAATAACAATGTATGGACAACCTTGGAAAAACAGGGCTCTGGGATACAGAGATTGAGACATGGTTGGAATAGGGAAAAGGGGGGAATAATGTTTAGATGCTTGGCTGTCTTTTGAATCTTGGTTTTCCTTGCATTATTTTATAAAATAGACACTGGAGGGGAAGAGAAAGGAATAGCCAGAAACATCATCATAGAAAGCTTGTAAGTCCGTCTTCTGCCTATAACTAATTGGAATACCTAAAATGGGGCTACAACGTGCCCAGTGAAGGAGGTTTCCTGTGGAGTCTCTGCATTACTTAAGACTATAGGTAGAAGCCTGAACCACATCCATATCTTCAGAGATGGGAAATTTCCACTTGAAAGGATGAGCAGACCAGCCTGGAGCAGCTAGAAGAACAGAAGATACTTCTTGAAAGAAAGACCACCAGGAAAATTACAAAACAATATAAGCAGACTGACTGTTACTACAAGAACAAGCAAGTTGCTTGCCCAGGAAATATCAAGGCAACTGGTCGGCTCCCCTCAGTGCAAACCCCCTTCCAAGACTAAGACTCAGTGGGAATACACACTTTGATTGGTGACCATGCTCGTCACCAATATGGGGAAGTGAGGTAAAAACAGCAATGAAGCTGCAAACTAAGCCCTGCAATGTTCAATAGACTCCTGTGAACCCGGGTGGAGACCTGGTTTGACAGCAGTGTGGCAAGACCCGGGGACTCTTGGGCCCAGAGTCAGTGGCATAGCCACAGAGTGGAGAGTGAAGCATCCAGCTGATAAGAAGAGAGGGCATAAGCACAAGAACACCGCACTTGCAGATAATACACACTTGACCTGGCTTCAATGACTGGATAGGATCATCAGAGCTCAACCAGAAGAAGAAAGAAGATGACA
>NW_006408558.1:861441-864365 GCF_000296735.1 Chrysochloris asiatica
TATTTAGACAAGAAAACGAAAGTTTAAAAAGGTTCAGACCCTTGATCAAAATCAAGTATTTTTATGTTGTGTTATGGTAGCAAGCCGATTTTGATTTCCAGTGACTCTGCAAGTCAGTGTAGAATTGCCCCATACACGTTCCTCTGCTGAAATATTTATAGAACAGATTGCCAAGTCTTTTGTCTTGTGGAGCAGCTGGTGGCTTTGAACCACTGACCTTTCAGTGTGCAGCTGAGTGCTTAACTATTGAGCCACAAGGACTCCTTTCTCTAAATCATACTGCTTATTAAAATTAGGCTTCAACCTAGTTCTACTTTCAATGCCCTTCTTTATATCACTTATATGCATTCATTTAGTTACAACCAATATGTGTATTTCATTTGATAAGTTATACATATCAATTGTTTTCATTGTTGTTAGGTGTCAGGAGCTGATTTAACTCATAGTGACCCCATGTGGTTTTCTAGGATTTTATAGGAACAGACAGTGCAGTCTTTCTCCCATGGAGCAGCTGAGTGAATCTGAACCAGCAATCTTTCAGTGCACAGCTGAGCAATTAACTCTTGCATCACCAGGGCTCCGTCATACATAAGAGCAGGGAGTAACAAAGTAATAGCATGTCAAATGCAAGGTAAGCTAGAAAAAAAGAGACATGCTGTTATTGGAAGAATTTTTAAAACAAAAGGACTTGCTTGAGATTGGGAAAGACCAACACAGAATCATGGAGTTGTTCTAGAACACTAAGCAATGATAGAAGGAGAGGATAATGAGGATAGCAGGAACTGAAAAGACTAGGGAAGGCCACCAAAATCTAAACTCACTATTTTGCCAAGGATCCAATCTAGCCTAGGTCTTACCAACTTACCTTATGGCTCAATTCCTCAAGGAGTAAAGGAAAAATCAGTGACCACTTCTCAGGAGGTTGAATTCATAATAAAGCAGATATTAAGCATCACCATCTCAGCTCTTATTCCTAGTGACCTTATGTATAACAAAACAAAGCATTGCTGGACTCTGTATCATCCTCACACCCATGACTGTATTTGAGCCATGGTTGCAGCCATTGGGTCAATCCATGACAGTTTTCATCTTTTTCACTGACCCTCTATTTTAACAAATATCATGTTCTTTTATAAGAATTGGGCTCTCCTAATAACATGTCCAGTGTAAGTCTTGCCATCCTTGCTTCTGTATCTTGTAATTTATTTTTATACTTTAATTCCTTTACTGATAAAGGACAGACTCAGTGACCTCTTTTCAGAAGATCTTTAGTTGAATTCATAATAGGGGATATGAACTATAAAGCATAGACATGATTCCTTTTTTTAGTTCCCCTTCCTTTTTTCCCTAAACTGGAACTAAGATCTGGGATTTGAGGTTAGCCTTTATTATAGAAGTAAAAATGTTTCTATTTAAGATCAATTGATTAGAATAGTGTGAGTGGTGATGAATGATTGCCCTTGAGAAGAGTCTTGTAAGTCTCTAGAATGTCCAGCTTGAGCACATTTAGATGAGCACACCTTGGAGGCAACTTTATAGAGAACAAGGTCATGATTATTCACCTATGCTAATGGACTACCATAATGCTCTCAAATGAGTGTTGATTTCTATTGACAATAAGATAGAGACATGCTCCGCAATTTTTTCAAAAATTTATATACTACTGTATTAAAATGTGTATATAATATACAATTTATATATAGAATATAATTTGATTTAAATATAAATTTTCTAATTTCTAAAGCAATTGTTTTTCCACTTGACTGGAAATCGAGAACTGAGAATAGTGGAGAGCTTATACAACAAATAAAACTTTTAGAGAGCTATCATTGATAAGTACCTGATATTTGAACCAATATAGGCTAGTCCATAGTCTAGCTCAGGTTGTATCTTGGGATACAGAAAAAATGTAGGAAGAGGAAATAGCATATGAAAAGACTGGGAAATTGTTCAAAATTAATTTCAAGGCTTAATTAAGTGTAATTGGATGAGTTGCTAGACCTGAATCAAAATGAGCTTTTCTTTCTCCTCCACCTCCCTAAACCTCCTCAGAGATTCTCGTCCAACAATTTATTCTCATGTTAGCCAATACAGCTTATATAGTTGAATATAATTTAATATTCAACTCTCTTAAGCAGTGGGTCTCCAGTTTGAGCAAAAGTATAGTCTTAGAATTACAAAATCATAATGAAAGTGTCTTGGGAGGCCATCCATTCATTCATACCTAAACCATTTCAAAACTGATTATGTATTGTTTTGAAATTCAATCAAGTCTTAGCTATTTTCTGGCTTTTTTTTTTTTTTTTTTTTCATTAGTGCAATTGTTTTGACCATTCTTTCACCTAGGGATTCAATGTGTTTTTAGCATTATCGTAATTCCTCCTACATATTTATCCATACACTTGTTATTTGTCTCTGAGACTTCAGACCCTATAAGGCATGGAAAAAAGTTGCTAATTTACTCTTCACTACACACACTGAAAGGAGACCTGGTAGCATCGTGGTTATAAGCTGGGCTGTTAACGGCAAGGTTAGCAGTTCAAATCCATCAGTTGTTGTTCAGGAGAAACATGAGGCTTCCTGTGCCTGTAAAGGTTTGCAGCCTCTGAAACTCTATACAGAGTTGCTATGAGTTGGAACTGACTCTATAGCATATGGCTACCACAACACAAAATGAAGAAATTTTCATAACACTTCTCTGTAGAGTGATAACGTGGGAAAATACTGTGTTAGCAAGTTCGTTAGGTCTTACCATCGTAATGCTATATAATGCTATATCCCCAATTTGGAGTAGATTCTTGTCTTAGAATGGGTTCTCTAGAGAAGTAAAGCCAATGAAACGTATATATATGTATATATGCAAGGGGATTTCAAAAAGATCATGGAAAAGTGGAATTAAAAGATAATGGAGAGAACAAGATGGC
>NW_006408558.1:871765-890232 GCF_000296735.1 Chrysochloris asiatica
GGAACTCTAAGTAGCCTGTATGAAACAGAAGAACCAATGGCAGATGTTCATCAACTACAGCTGCTGAACAAAGAGCTGCTGTTGCTGCTTGTCATCAAACTGATTCCAACTCATCAAGTTGATTCCTAAACCCTTGTATAGGGTTTCTGAGGCTGTAAATCCTCATGAGAGCAGATAGCCTCATCTTTATCCAGAGGAATGGATGGTAGATTTGAACTGCTGACCTTTCACTTAGTATCCCAATAGATAACCCACTATGCTTTCAGGGCTCCTTGAACAAAGAACAGGTGTAGTGAGTTACTTCATCAAACAGGTGAGGTAGATGTCCCCTACTCTCAATACCTGAGAGCCAGTAAGTTCCCTGGAAGTTTGATCACTGCCAGACACAGGATAAGAAAGAGAATGGGATAATGGGTCTGAAAATCTAAGAGATGAAGAAATAACTTCATTATCTGAATGTTACTATGCAAAGCCTGGATATGTTTATAGTTTATACGGATGCTACCAAACTGAGTTGTCTGCAATGAATTAAAGTAGAGCTCAAGAATTAAGCCCCGTTCAAATACTGAGAAGGCGCTCTGGTAGCGTAGTGGTTACGAATCGGGCTGCGAACTGCAAGGTCAGCAGTTTGAAACTACCAGCTGTTCCACAGGAGAAAGATGAGGCGTTCTGCTTTCGTAAAGATTTACAGCCTCAGAAACCCTGTACAGGGTCGCTATGAGTGGGAACTGACTCCACGGCACATAACCAACCAACCAACTACTGAGACAATTATAGAGTTCCATATTTGAGTTGCAGTTTCAAAAATATTATGAAATGATATGTAGAACAGAGCACATGATGGTAAGAGAAGGCTTCTCAGAAGCAAGAACTGGTTAGAAGGTTCAAACAGTGAGCAGAAGTTGATTGCATTAGGGGGAAGAATTGGAGCGCTCCGGCAGAGAAGAAAGGAATGCAAAGGTATTCATTCTCAAAGGAACTTGATACATAGGAGACCCCAAAGAAGGCCAGGAAGGCTCAAAATTTGTATTCTAGGGGTAGGCTGAATTTAGAAATCCAATGCTTACTTGTTTGTATATATTTTAAAAATTCAACAGTCACTGAATGTCTTTAAGGGAAACAGAGATGTGATTGGATTTTCATTTTAGGAAAATAATGCTAGCCATCCAGTAAAGAACAGAGTAAAGGAGAACTGGGCAACAAAACTTGTTTTATGAAAAAATAAATTAAAGAAAGGAAAGGAAAATTGTGGGAGAACAATTAGTAGGTTATTTCTGTCACCAGGCAACAGATTAGATAGTATATGGTTATTTCTGGGGCAAAGATTAGAAAAGCCAAAGACCATACTGATTTAAAATAAAATAAAATTTCGGCTTTTATTTGTAGTAAATAGAACTTGGGCATCTTTCAGACTTTTAAACCAGCACTAGTAGGAAGTTCTGAGTAGGGGTAGAGATGGAAGGTGTGATGGAGCACTGCAAATGGTCAAAATCCTAGGCTGCTAACTAAAAGATTCTAGTCCACTCAGAGTTGCATCAGAAGAAAGACCTTCTGAAAGGTCACAACCATTGAAAACCCTGTGAAGCAGCGTTTTAATCTGACATACACGAAGTCACTATGAGTCTGACTTAATACCACAGCAACTGTTTTGTTGGTTTTTTGTTTGTTTGTTTTTAGGACTAGTAGAGTTCCCATTTTGTTCATTCACCCTTTGATCTCTCTGCAAAACTGTAATATAGTCATTTATGCATCTTCAATTCTATTGATGGATATGCAATTCATGTATAAATAAAGACGATCTTATTGTATTACTACAAAGTGGAGGCATTTACTGAAATATTATAATAAAGGAAGTGTTATTATTATTAACCAGGAATGGTTTTTCTTTGGTAAATTTTGCATCAGAATCTTGAACTGAATTTGAACTTAGTGGTATATGAATTAGTTTCTCCTTGATTATATATGACTACATTTTTTCCAAGAAAAATGATTTTGAAAGTCTTGGAAAAAAAGCTCAAAAGCCTCTTAATATATCAAGTATCTCTTCCAAAACAATTCTTTGATGTTAAGTGTGAAAGTATCAGAAACATGGAGATTAAATTTCCACTAGGTTATGTCTGCATGAACAGCAAAAGTGCTTAGTAAAACACCTTTTGGTTTTGCCTTTTCCCAGAAGTATTTTAAAAGGAAAATATGCATTTAGCAAATCCAAAAGTAGCTGATATTTTATATCCTTTACCAAGATATATTGTGTTACTTAATTACTTTCCCAGTTCTTTTAGTTTGATTTTTTAAATACATTTGGATTTTCTAAGTTTTGTCTACTGGGTTTTCATTTGGCATGAATGTTTTCAAATGGGACCAATAGAATGGACAGAGCTGACTGGCAACATACCGTTCTACTGAGGAATTTCTGAAGAAATGTCTTCCCTTTAAGGCAGAGCTTTCTCTCCTTTTATACTGCCATGCTTATTACCTCGCTAAATGTGACTCTCAAAACTGAGGCCAATGCTAGAGCCCTGGGCAACATTGGCACCATGAATCAAGTTGGCACTGCATAAAATGCACCATGTAAGTATACCTTTCTCAAAAATTAATACTGTTTTTCTGAGTTCTATTATTATCCAATGGTTTTGAAAGTCTGTGTTGGTTGCTATGATGCGCTTACCTTGTAGAGGAAAGAAGTGTCTGTGAGGGAGGAGACTAGCACTTATGACATACTGAGCCAAACGATTTCTGCTCATTCTACTCATATTTTCTTTAACCTGGTGAGATATGGATCAGTGTCTCCTGCTTACAGATGAGCAAACAGAATGAAAGTGTTGCTGTTCACATTAATATCCATATCCAGGAAGCAGCACTGAATTTTGGCTCTTCCTTCCATTGTCAAAGTTGTTGCTATTTTCATGTTTCTGATTTCTTAGTTTATTTTTGCCCATACTTTAAAATGGATTTTTATAAGGATCTCTTGTTGGCTTTATTCTTACTATGATTTCTCCCTCTCTGATCCCACAATCTCAGGTTTGCCCCTAGTACCTCTACACAGATGACTTTTCGGTATCTACAACATTTTCATTACCAATCTAAGCCAGGTCCTCATTGAATTCAAATTGAATTTTACAAAACCTTGGCTTACGTATCAAGATCTCTTTGAATATTTAAAACAATACCCCCAGTAAATACATGTACACTCTCTAGTAGCAATACTCCTATATTGAAAATGATCTTATATTCAGATTTATGTGCAAGTTTGGATGTATGTCTAGCATACAATTGATGAGAAACCAGTTGCCATTAAATCAATTCTGACTTAGGTTGACCTCATGTGTTTCAGAGTAGAACTGTGCGCCAAACGGTTTTCAACGGCTGATTTTCTCAGAAGTATAAAGCTTGGTCTTTCTTTTGAGAAAGAAGCCCAGATGGCACAGTGGGGTAAGCTGCTAACTGCAAGGTTGGAGGTTCAAACCCATCAGTCACTCCGTGGGAGAAAGATGAGGCTGTATGCACCCATAAAATGTATATTCTTGGAAACTCTGAGGAGCATTTCTACGGTGTCCTAGAGGGTCACTATGAGTCGGAATTGAATTGATGGCAGTGGTTTTTAAAAATTCTAAGCACCTCTGAGTAGACTTGAACTGCCAACATTTTGACTAGCATTTAAATGTATTAATCATTTACCACACCCAGGGATTCCACACAATTGACAGCAGATTTAAGTCTTGTTAGAGCAGATGTACTAAAATCTTGATTTCACATGGGAATATTTTACGTCTGCATCTTAATATTGAAAAGTATTATAAAAGGAAACTGCTCTGAATTACTTTTGTAACCATTACTCTCACATACTGCATGTAGATAGATATGCACACATAATGCAAGCGTCTTTTGGCCTCACTGAAACAGCATCTTACTGAGTTTTTCTATGTCTATGAGATTACAACTGGGTTTTCTCAGTATATTGTAACTCCTATGAGTCCCAAAACAGAAAAACCGTGGCAATTCATTTGTCTAGTTGGCATGCTTCCTTCCCTTTCAGTATTTTAAATGTGTGGGCCTTTGCAAAATGTCATACTGAACTTTTATTAAATTCTTAAAATATCACTTCTTTTCTATCTCCATTAGGGGATGTAAAAAAAATATCATATCATGGTTAAATGAGCATTCACACTGCAGCCAGCGATTATATACCACGTGTTAAACTCCACACAAAACCACTGAAGAAACTAGTCATAAAGCGTCAGGTAATTTGACCACATTTCTCTAATTATCTTCAAGATCATATCCTGCTGCCACTTACAACAGCATTTATTAATTTATCAGTTTCTTTAATTGTTACTAAGTGCCGTCAAGTCTGTTCTGACTCACAGCGACTCTGGATAGGGTTTCCATGGAGTGGCTAGTGGATGTGAACTGCTGACCTTGTGGTTAGCAGTCCAGTGCTTATCCTTTAGTGCTGCATAAGTAGCTATTTATTATGAAACCTCCATGGATCATTTGGAGTTTTTAATACAAGTCATGAATAATACAGAAGATTCTAATTATTTTCCTTTTAGGTGTTCGATTATTTAATTTATTTTTCGGTTTTAGATAGTTGGTTTCCATTTTGTCTTTTTCAGAATGCCATAGAAATGAAATCATAAAGTTTGAAACTTTTCTAGATTAGCTCCTTTAACTTAGAACTGTGCATTGAATAGTCACCAATGTCTGTGCATGACTTGTACTTCTGAGTAGTATTCCAGTGTATGGATGTATACCACTTTGCTTATCCATTTACCTCTTGAGGCACATATTGCCTACTTCCTGTTTCTGGTGATTATGAAAAAACCCTATAAACTTGCCCATGTACAGTTTGGCATAGTCATATATTTTTAATCACTGTTTGATCCTAGTAAGACTGAGGTCCTGATGTGTCACTACAGGATAACACTGGCCTGCTAACTGCAAGGTCAGTGGTTCAAGCCCACCATCTGCTCCTTGGAAACCCTATACAGGACCACTTTCAGTAGGAATCAACTTGGCAGCACTTAAGAACAGCAGCATAGTATGTATATGTGTAGTTTTGTAGGAAATTGCCAAACTCTCTTCCAAAGAGGCTCTTCCATTTTGCATTCTTATCAACAATGAATGAAAGTTCCTACTGCTTCACATCCTTACCTGGAAGTAGCATTGCCATTTTTGTTTTAAAACTTTTTATTGTGAATTGAGTGAAGGTTTACAGAGCAGATCATCAATGTTACATTTAGCAAATCACATACTTTGCTTCATTATAATGATTACAGTCCCTTCCATGTACCAACAGTTAACATTATTTACCTCTACATCCTTTAAAAAGGAGCTCTGGTAGCATAGTGTTTATGAATTGGGCTGTGAACCACAAGGTCAGCAGTTCAAAACTACCATCTACTCCGCAGGAGAATGATGAAGCTTTCTGCTCCAGTAAAGATTTACAGCCTTGGAAACTAGGTACAAGGTTGCAATGAGTCTGAATTGACTCCACGGCACATAACCACCAACACTCACTTTAATGGAATCCTGGTGTGGTACTGTGGGCTAATGCATGAGACTGCAAAGTCATTTGAATTGCAAGGACGGTGGTTCAAGCTCACCAACTACTCCTTGGAAAACCTATAAAGGGTAGCTATGGGTCAGAATCGACTCGACAGCACTTAACAACAACTCACTTTAACAATAACATTCTTCCCTGTGTCTTCCACTACCTTCATCTTTTCTCTGCTATCCTCCCTATTGATGTATATTGCCTGTCCTGTTACCCATGTTAACATGTGTCTACCCTCTAGCCCATAAATAATTTTCTCTTCCCCTTTCCCCATAACCATCATTGACAGTTACTTTTATTTAAAAACTTTTTCTTAACATTTTACAACATAGCCCTCATGTAAGATTTGTCCTTTTGTGATTGTCTAATGTCACTTGGCTAACTGTCCTCCAGGATCATCCATTTTGTGAGGTGTTTGGCAGATTTATCATTATTCTTCAACACCGTAGAGTATCCATTGCGTGTATGTGCCAAAGTTTGTTCAATCATTCTTCTGTTGATGGGCATATAGACTATCTCTATCTTTTTGATATGTCTCTGTAGACATCATATTGAAGGATCTTGTTGCTTTTTTAAATCCATCCTACTATCTCTGTTTCTTCACTGGTAGATTTAATCCACATACATTCAGTGTAATTACTGTAGGTGTGAATTGATTGCTGTCATTTTGCTGTGTTTCTGCTTTGTGATGCTGCTGATTTCTTTAGTGCACATGATTTTCTGTGCTGAGTTCATTTTGTATGTTTTCTTTTCATTTTCTTCATTTTTGTTGTGCTAATGTTTACTACCAGCAGTTCCGTGGGAGAAAAATGAGGCGTTCCGCTCTTGTAAAGATTTACAGAGTCGGAAACCCTGTGCAGGGTCACTATTAGTGGGAACCGACTCCATGGTACTTAACAACAACAACAACAACATTTACTAAATAGAATATTAATTTTCTTTGAGGTTACCCTGTAATTTATTAATTTTTCTCTACTTAAAACAATCTGCTTTGTCTTGAAATATACTTGGCTATTTTGAAGTTCTGTATCTACATTATTCCCTCTTTTTGCTTTATAGTTGACTTTGTTATAAATTTATATCTCTGGTTCGCTATTTTTAGTCATGTAGATTTGTTTTACTTTAAATACTTCTATATCTGGATTGAGTTCTGGGTGATGTTGTCATATATGGTAATCTTAGGGTTATTGTTGATGTTGCTAGTTCTTAGTCTAAAGAACACCCTTTGTTGTTGTTATGTGCCATGGAGTCAGTTCCAACTCATAGCAACCCTGCACAGGGTTTCCTAGGCTGTAAATCTTTACAGGAGCAGAACGCCTCATCTGTCTCCCACGGAACAGCTGGTAGTTGCGAACTGCTGACCTTGTGGTTCGCAGCCTGATTCGTAACCACTACACTACCAGAGCTCCTTAAAGAACACCTTTTAGCATTGTTGATAAATGATCTGGTTATTACAATTTCCTTTAATTTTTGTTTATCAGGAAATGTTCTAACTTCACAGCCTTATTTGAGGGGCAGCTTTGCTGAATATATGACTTTTGGTTGACAACTTTTTTCTTTCAGAGTTTTGTATTGTCATTCCATTGCCTTCTTGCTTGCACGTTTTCTGCTGAGAAATAAGAGCTTTTTATCATCTTTTCCTATTCTGTAATTCCAATCACCCCTAAATTGTTCCTCTTCATGGTGTCCTACATAGGCTTTCTTCCAATTTTTTCATTCTTTTTTCTTTTTGTTCTTCTAACACAGTAGTATTGAGAAAATAAACTTTAAGCTCATGAGTTCAGACTTCTATTGCTTCAAATCTACTCCTTTGCCCTTTCAATGTGTTGTCTATTTCTGAAATTTTAGTATTGATCTTCTGGATTTCTAATTGCAGGATTTGTACTGTTTCAAAATTTGCATTTATTTTTTCTGTTTGTTCTTGTCATTTTCCTGAATTCTTCTTAAAAATTTTTTTAGTGTGTATGTGTTGTTCTTGCTTTTCTTGATTTTTCTGTCAATCCTTATATAGTGCCTGAATATCATCCTTTTGAATTCTTTTTCAGTTAATTCCATTACCTTTCCCTCCTCAGAAACATTTTCTGGCTCTGCATTTTGGTCATTTGTTTGAGCCATTCTCTCTTGTTTCTTCATGTGAGCTAAAATTTTCTGTTGTCTTCAGGGCATTGTGGGATTGTATTTGTAGTTAACTGATGATTACATGTTCTTAAGCTTTCATCAACTGTCTCTGTGGGTGTAGTTAGAAAAGTGTGTACTCATTCACCATTCATGCACCTTAATGTAGGGTGGGTTTGGCTGTTGTTGGTTGCTATCTATCATTAATGAGGTGGTATAGGAGCTGGTATTATCTCTTGTTCAGTGGGCAGAGCTACAGAGGGTATGGCTGAGGCTGGTCTGTATGGGCAGGGTTGTGTCTCCTGTTGGGTGGGAAAGAGAACCCCCCCCACACACACACACACAAGAAGAAGAAGAAGAAGAAAAAAACAAAAAACAGAAAGAGACAAACAAGTAACCAACTATGAAAAGGGAAATAAATAAAATTGGGCAGCAACCAGAAAAAATAATATAATAAGTACAAAGCCAAAAAAAGGACAGTGAAATGGAGCTGTAGACAGGGAAAAATAAGAGAGGAAATAAAAGTAAGAAATAAAAACAACACTTGGAAGAAACAGGGACGATAAAGATGAAAAGAAAGGGTAAAGAGTAGTAAAGAAAGATCAAAAGGAGGAAAAAAGAAGAGGGGAAATGAGAAACAGAAAAAAAGAAGGAAAAACAAAAGCAGAAACAGAAAGGACAAAATTCATGGGAATGGAAAGAAAAGAAGGAGGAGAAAGAATAAACAAACAAAAACAATGACACGACACAAGGAAAGAGAAAACAAACACAAAAAAATAGTGCAGCTGTTGGACCCAGAGAAGAGAAAACTTTGGGGCGCCTACAAACCAAGGAGTCCTGATGTGATGCTGTGGGCTAATGGTCTGGATGCAACGTTGGTTTGAACTGCAAGGTCGGCAGTTCAACTTCACCTGCCCACGAGATGGGTATGGGAGGGATGTGATAGCAAAGTTCCTTGCTCTAGATGGAGTTCTTATCGCCCTTGGTATTGTCTATGTGCAGGGTAAGAAGTTCGTGGAGACCCTTGATGGAGCTGTTTTCAATGTTTGTTAGCCACAGGACAGTTGGGGGCAGGGTGACTGGTTAAATGCTGGTCTGAAGACTCTGCAAGTTCTGTAGGTCTAGAGCTGATCCTGACTGAGTCCAGGAACCAAAATTGTATAATAGGCTCCTTCCCCTCCCACCCCACCTCACCCTAGAGTAGCTCCCAACCACTTGCCTCTGAACTCCAGGGACCAGGGTCTGTACTGGTGTGGGATCTGGCCACCAGGGGATCATGGGGGAAAAGAAGGTATTGTACTTTTCTAATCTTGTTGGTGAATCTATTCTGTCAGACCTCCTTTGTTACCAGATTTGCTCACAAAGTGGTGGCACTATGTCTGGTTGGTTGTTGATAAATCAGTCTCCCTTTTTTTGCCATCCCTGCTCAGTTTCTCAACCCAGCAAGCAATCAATCTATTTCTCTAACCTTTTTTCTGTAGTTCAGGGTTTCCAAATTTTCATCTGTGTCTGCTTCACTTGGTCTCTTGTATCTTTATTGTAGTGAGTCCGGGCTGTGCAGTTACCTAGTCTGACATTTTCCCAGAAGTGTCTTTGACATGTTTTTTTAACTTTAGTCATTTTTGATAGGCATGTAGTGGTGTCTTTTAAAGTTTGCATTTCCCTAAGTGACAAATGATGTTGAGCATCTTTTAATATCCTTATTTGCATCCTGGATGGTAGAAAAGATTAAGCATTGCATTATAACATAAGCACTGGACTACTAATTGCAAAGTTGTCAGTTCAAACCTACTAGCTGCTCCTTGGGAACCCTACACAAAGTCACTATGAGTCTGAACTGACTCAACAGTACCTAGCAACAACAACTAACCAAAGGGTTGCTGGTTTCAACCCAAGGGGAAACCTTGGCAAACTGGCCTGGTGGTCTGTTTCCTGAAGGTGGCATAGCTTTACAAATCCTGTGGAGCGGTTCTCCTCTGCACAGAAGGATTTCATGAGTAAGAATTTATCTATGGCAACTAACAGCAGCCACATATCTTTTTTGGTATGATAACCTTTTTTCAAAATTGAGTTATTTGCTGTCTTATTGATGAGTTTTATATTCCAATTTTAAAACTAAAAATTATGTTTCTTTGTAGAATGGCATTCTGAAATCTTGCATCCTATCTCTTTACTTTGTGTATGCATTTTAGATGTCTTTCAAATCACATTTTTTTTTTATTTGGGTTTGTTTATCGTTTGTTATAGAACTGTCATTTTAAAGCTAAAACAATTAATGCTTTAAAAGCTTTCCTTGGAACTATGTGAAGATCTTGTTACTTTCCAATGGGATGTATGGACAACTTTTGTATAACAGCATCCTCTGTTCTCTCCCTCCTTCACGTTTGCTTTCCAATGTAAATATGACTATATCCTGAGCAGCCATCCTTTTCCCCCAAGAAACAGTAGTTTCAAATA
The DNA here is from genome assembly GCF_000296735.1 of Chrysochloris asiatica. NCBI lineage: Eukaryota > Metazoa > Chordata > Mammalia > Afrosoricida > Chrysochloridae > Chrysochloris > Chrysochloris asiatica. Next base: position 881,895 of record NW_006408558.1, read on the forward strand.
TTTTTTCAAGCAATAGTAATCTTTTCACAATTCTTCATAACTCTCTTGTGTGTGGGTGGATGGATAGGAATAGGTAGGAATAAGGAATGAGGGCTAGGGTTAGAACTAGGGTAGGTCTAGGCAAGGCCAAGAACTTTGTTTAGTGTTACGGTTATGGTTAGAACTAGGATTAACAATAGGGGCTAAAGTTGAGCTGTAGCTAAAAGTAAGCCTTGGTCTAATTTTTTGAGTTACATTCAGGTTTATTTTTATTTATTTTGTTTTCTTGAGATGTAGTTGAGTTCCTCTTCATTTGGAAGTTCTGTAACTACGTTATTCCCTTTTTACTTTGTTTTTTGTTTTATTGCAACTGTATCTCTGATTTTCTATTTTCAGACTTTTAGTTCTGTTTTTCTTTGAATACTTCCATATCTGGGTTCAATCTAGGAGATACTATCATGCTTGTTAGTCTCTGGTTGTTGTGTGTTGTTGTTAGTTCTCTGTCCAAAAAATATCTTTTAGTATTTTTTGTAAGACTGGTCTGGTTTTTCCAAATTCTTTTAATTTCTGCTTATCTGAAAATGACCTAAAGTCACTGTCATAGTCAATGGATAATTTTGCTGGTTATAAGAGTCTCAGTCAGCAATTTTTCTCTTTCAGAGTTTTCTCCATTGTTTTCTAGAATGTTCTGCTGAGAAATTAGAACTTAGTTTTATTAGTTCTCTTTTGTAGTTAACTTTGTTTTTCCTGAGCTGCTCTCAGGATTCTTTCCTTGTCTTTGATTTTCAAAAATTGTATTATAATACATCTTTGTGTTTCTCTTTTGGGGTCTATCCTGTTTGGAGTTCTTTCAACTTCTTGAATGACTATCATTTTGTCTTTATTATTTAGGAATGTTTTCTTCCAACAATTCTTTTGGACAATCTTCTCTATGGGGTTTTTGTCTCTTCCTGTTTTGGAATTCCAATCACATGTAAATTGTTCCTCTTGAAGTGTTCCACATTAATCTTAGACTTGCTTTAGATGTTTTATTCTTTTTCTTGATTGTTCCTCTAGCACTTTCCTGACTTCTTCCTTATTTTTCTCAACTCCATTGTATAGTGTTTTCCAATGCTCTATCTATCTTACTTGATTGTTCCTCTAGCACATGAATTATATTGAGAGATTTTTCTTCAAGCTCAGTAATTTGGCCTTGCATTGATTCAATTTTACTTCTTTGCCCTTTCAGTATATTATCTATTTCTGAAGTTTTAGTTTCAATCTTCTGACTTTCTGATTGCTGTTTTTGTATGGTTCTCATTCCCCCTCCCCCCCATTTATTTTGTCAGTTTGTTTACTTAATTCTTCTAAGGTTTTGTCTGTGTTTTCCTTGATTTCATCTGCAGCTTTCTTAATCCTTTTCAACATTCTTTCAAGCCATTGGAATTGTCTTATCAATATTCCTTTAAGTCCTTATCACGTAGTCCTCATACCATTCTTGTGTTGCATTTCCTGACTTTGTATTTTTAGTCACTTGTTTGAGGCACTCCATCTTGTTTCTTTATGTAAGCAGACATTGTCTGCTTTCTCTGAGCTATTGTGATATCATATTTATATTTGACTGATGACTGCATATTGGTGTCTTCTCAGGCACTACCACCTCTCTCCCAGTGGATGTGATAGAAACAGAAAGTGTGAATGCAATTAGTTCACTGTTTATGTAGTGTACTTCAGGGAGGGTTCACATACATTCAGAAGCAGAAACCAATGCCCAACCTCAGGCAGAACAGAAGCTATGCAAGAGTGAGTGTCACTACATGCTAGGCTCGGGAAGGTAGGAACCGTCCAAGAGAATATGGGAACAAGAGAGAACTGTAACCTCTTGCTACCAACCTTCAGTCACATCCTGGGTCTGCAGGCCACTGTACTCACAGCTATTCACTAAAGCCTAATATGGCCTCTCTGTTCCACATCAACCTGCAACCCATCTGTTTTTACATCAACTTGCAACCCATCTGTTTTTCTTCCTTCTCTCCTGTTCAGCATCTTCTTATCATCAGCAATCAATCCACTTATCTGTCCTGTTCCCTGATGCTCAGAGTTCCAGGACCACTCAGTTTCCCATGTCTTTGTTGCAACTCGGTGTGTCTCCCTGCTCCTCAATATTGCTTCAGTTTCCTCCTGAGCAGCCATCTTGTACCTTGATGTAGTACACTAAGGGTGTTAGAGAAGTAAAATAGAAGAGCCTGGCTCTCTGATAAATTCATGGAGCATTGGTACACAACTATCTTCCTTCAGTTATGATTTCCTCATGATTAAATCACTATTAGCCTACTTCTTTGTTACTTGGTACACAGTTAATCCTAAATGGAACAGAACCTATCTTTATGCCTTAGACTTTATTAGTTGTCCTTGTAGAACACTGCACTTTTCCTATTGTGACACTTTTAATTGTTTGTAGAGATTTCTCAGTTCATTGCTTTTCCCCCTTGTTAGGTCAGAAGTTCCGTGACCAAAGGAATCCTGCTTGTCCGTTATAATTCTCAGAGTCACAGTGCCTGTCAAATCGTAGGAATTTTCCAATATTTATACTGAATGAATCAATCAATGACTTACTAAATATTTGTCATAAAATTAGAATTTTTTTGAAGGATTTAAACTTTTTTTTTTTCTCTGTCATCAATTATTTTAAGAACCTCAAGGGCAGGGACTATGGTTTATAGCATAAGGACTAATATTAATTTCCACTAAACACTTGATAGCATTATACAAGTAAGCCAAATAAATTGAAAGTTATGTATTTTTAAAAGCATGAAATGAATTTCTAACTAGGAAAACTGTTAAGTATGAGCAAAGCAAGCAACGTGTTGTTTTTATCTTTATAGTTGTTAGAAATTCAAGGCAAATGAGACAAGGCTCTTGCCATTAGAAAGATCACTATTTAACAGAAGAATCTGGCAAACATTGTAGACTTGACCTGCTCCTACTTCAAGTAGAGAGGAAAGAATGTGAGCATGACATTTTTGGGAAAAACTGGGTGATTATGACCAAACTATAGCACATCAAAGCCAGGTAGAAAACACAAATAGGCTTTTAAAAGGTCAAGGAAAAATGGAATTAAAATATAATGGAATTTTTCCATGAGCTTCTTGAAGCCCCCTCATAGGCCTACTGGTAAAACAAGGAAAGTTACAAATAGACAAATCCTGGAGACACTCAGTTATTTATGATTAATTTTGTCCATCACCTCTACTGTTACTGCTGTCTGATTTCATAATTGTTTTAGCTTTCTAATTTAAAACTTATCAGCACTTTTTGTTTAGCCTGAAAGTTTGTTGATTTAGAAATAACTATTTTTCCCTTCAAACTTTGAAAATGACTCATAATATTTAAAACTATATCGATATTTATGCACACATACATACTCATACACATGGGGTAAGTAAAAAATTATGACTACTGGATACTGGTGTGGCACTGTAGAATTCCTTCTGGACTGCAAAACACAAGGTCAGCAGTTCAAACCCACAACTGCTCCTTGGAAACCCTATACAATGTTGCTATGAGTCAGAAGTGACTTGAAGGCACTTAACAACAACAACATTAGGATTCTATTTCATACATGTATAAATTTATTGCAAATAAGGCATCTTTAAGCATATCTCTGCAATGAGTGCATAGTTGCAGATGAGTTCTCCTAGTAATACACTTTGGGTGCCTTCTAAAAGGTCAAATAGTTACCAGGCAAGGATGCACTTTATCACTACTCCTATTCAATACTATACTGGAAGACTTAGCCAAGAAAGGGAAATTAAAGGTGTATTTGTAGATGATACGATCCTATACATAGAAAATACCAAAGACTCAGCAAGATAATTATTAAAACTCCTTAACATATTCAGCAAAGTAGCAGGGTACAAAATTAACCTACAAAACCTAGCCAGATTCCTTACACTTATAAAGAGAACTCTGGAAAGAAAATTAGGGAAATAGTACCATTTACAACAGCCATCCAAAAGGTGAAATACTTAGGAATAAGTCTGACCAGAGAAACAAAATATTTATACAAAGAAAACTATAAAACATTACTGTAAGAAACCAAAAGAGACTTACACAATTGGAAAAATATACCATGCTCATGAATAGGAAGACTTAACATTGTGAAAATGTCAACACTATCTAAAACTGTATATCTATTTCTCTCTCTCTCTCTAATATATATATATATATATATATATATATATATATATATATATATATATATATACAATCCCAGTACAGATTCCAACATCATTTTTTAAAAAGATGGAAAAATTGATCACTAACTTTATATGAAAAGGAAAGAGACCTCGGATAAGCAAAGTATTATTTAAGAAGAACAAAGTTGGAAGCTTCTCACTTCCTGATCTCAAAACATACTACACAGTCACAGTGGTCAAAACAGCCTGGTACTGGTACAACAATGAAACAGAATTGAGAACCCACAAGTAAATCCATCCACATAGAGTCAGCTGCTCTTTGACAAAGGGCTAAAACACATTAAATGGGGAAAAGAGCGTATCTTCAACAAATGTTGCTGGCAAAACTGGAAACTTTTATATGAAAAGGACCCATATCTCACACCATATACAAAATTAAACCCAACATGGATTAACGACCTAAATATAAAACCTAGAACTATAAAGATCAGCTATGAAAAATAGGAACAAATTCAGGGGCTCTAATACATGGCATACATACACTATCAAATGTAACTAAAAATATACAAAAAGCAAAAGACAAAATAGATGTTTCAGACTTCCTAAAGATTAGACACTTTAAGTACATCAAAATAGTTCGTCAAAGGAGTAAAATGAGAAACCACAATTTTTTTTTTTTTGCAATGATATGACAAGGGACTAGCTTCTAAAATTTCTAGAAAAATGCAACATCTCTATAAGGAAAGTAATCTTGGTATGGTGCTGTAGGATAAACACTGGACTGCAAGGCTGGTTTGAACTGAAAGGTCAGCAGTTCACACTCACCAGCTGCTCCACAGAAACTCTGTACAGGGTGGCTATGAGTTGGAACCAACTCGACATATGTTGGTTGGTCCTGGAAGAGGACATTAGTCCTGGTAAAGTGAAGGGTCAGTGAAGACCCCCAACAAGATGGACTGGCAGCAGCAATGGGCTCAAGTGTAAAGAACAATTCTAAGGATGGCACAGAGTGTGAGTTGGGCTACTAACCTCAAGGTTAGCTATTGAAACTACCAGCACCTCTGCAGGAAAAAGTTGAGACTTTCTGTTCCTGTAAAGATTTATAGCCTCAGAAACCCTATACAGGGTTGCTATGAGTCAGAGCTGATTCCATGGCACACAACTACTGCCACAATATGATACACACACGCTGGCTGTGACAGGCCTATGTGGTCAATAAATCTTCTAGTTTCATGTCTGCACTGCTTTGCCACTTACTCAGGCATTGCTTCAGGCAACACATAAATACACTGGGGAAGGATGACAGCTTAGTGTCCCTGCACCCTGTGAGTTGGCCTTGTTAAGTGCTGTGGAGTTGGTTCTGACTGATAATGACCCTGTATAGGCTTTCTGAGGAGCAGCTGGTTGCTGTGAACAGCAAATCTTGTGGTTAGAAGTCTAGTGCTTATCCTAAAGCTCCATACAGGACTCCATGTGTTGACCTGGGAATGGGGAAATCACGGTAATCTATGGTTAGATGGGACTCTTGCCTCAGTAAGCTGGCCCAAAATGGGATATAGAACAGGGAGTCAGCACCAGGCCTCAGAGATTTCGTTTGTCTCTGATCCCCTTTGGTAATTACCGTACTATCATACTAATTAGGAGCTAATTATATTCTCTTTAATTATTTTTCCTACTCTTTCAATTGTACTGATATTGGAGATCCTTGAGGGCAGAACTGCTGTTAGAAATGTTTCTGTCTTTCATTGTTTAATACAGAACTGAATACAAAGAATGTACACCATATGGTAACGGATCCCAGTTTGTACATAAAGAAATGAGAAGCCCAGTGTGTTTAAGAACATATTTTATTGAGAGATCATTTTAATAGTGCCTTCATCAGTAATTCAGTTTTTATTTGAAACAGTTAACTTCTTACTAGATAAAAATAGCATTAATTTTACACTTATGTGTAAAGTATTTTCACATGTTATTTAACTTCAGAAGCTGACATCTGTGGTATTGCCCAGAATACTTTTTTGAAGGACCATACAAATCTATGGGCACTTAACTATTACTGGAAGACAGAGACATTCATATTGCTCAAAAGTCCTTTAAGGTCTCCTTACACAAATTGTCATTTGAGGACCAGAAGCATCAACAACCCCCAGGAATTTGTCAGAAATGCAGAATCTCAGGCAACCCAGACTTCCTAAAAGAGAATCTGTACTTCAGCAAGGTCTGTATTAAAGTTTGAAAAACGTCTAAGGAATTGTAGCTATATGGTTTATAAACTGCTTTGGTAAGCTATATCTCTATGAGACATGCTCAAGTACAAATAGTTGCTCACTAAATTGACTCTGGATGGCAGATATAGGCAATTTTGAGCTCTTACTTTTCTAAAGGAGCCTTCTTGTCCCAGTGGTTAAGCATCCAGCTGCTAATTGACATATGTTGTAAACCAACTAGTTACTCCCTGGGAGAATGGATGTGCTGGTCAGCTTCTGTAAGGATTACAGACTTGGGAACTCTATGGGAAAGTTTGATTCTGTTCTGTAGTGTCTCTGAGTCAGAATTGACTGGAGACAATTGGTGGTTTGTTAAATAGAGTATGTATGTTTTTGTTGTTGTTGTTAAGTACTATGGAGTCAGTTTTGAATCATAGTGACCCTGTATAGGTATGTTTAAGACCATTATTACATTGCTTCTAAAACAGCAGGTGGCACTGTGGGTTAATGCACTGAACTGCTGAGTCAGTTTGAGCCACAAGGTCGGTTGTTCAAGCTCACCAGCCACTCCTTGGAAACCCTATACAGAGTCACTATGGGTCAAAACTGACTTGACAGCATTTAACAACAACAACAAAACAGCAGAGTCTCAGTATTGCTTGTAGTGTTCCTCTTTCCGGGGCCTTTCAAATAGAACTTACAAGGACAATATTATAAGTAAAACACAAAGCAAACATTTTTAAAGTGTGGATATTAATGAGTATCTTAGTTCATTGTGCTTTAGGCATACTGGCCTTCTCACAGTTCTTCAGAGTTACCACCTCCACCTAACCTCTTTGTATATGCCATCCTGCTTCCTGGAATGCATAACCTCCAGCTCTTTGTTTGACTGGCACCTCTTGTCATTTAGGTTTCCTCTTCAGGAAGCATTGCTCTGGATACCCTCATTAAAATCACCCTTTGGTCTCTATCTCCTTACTATCTTAATAACATGCTCTAAATTTGTCTTGCTCCCTCATTCATCCGTTTATAACTTATTATCTTCTTTTGTAGTTGTCTTCAGTTCAGATTGTTAGCTCCATGTGAGTAAGAATCTTGTTTCTTTTGTTTACCATGAAATTCCTTATACTTAATACCCTCTTACATGGTTGATGCTAAAGAAACAGGTGTTGAATGAATGAGTAAATAGATGAAAACAGTTGCTGAGATCAATATGCTAGCACATAGTCTATTAAAATATAATGTATTATTTAATCATCATATTCATCTTCAAGTTCCATCAAACTTTGCATTACATTTTGAGGGTTTCATCTGAGAGGCAGGATGGTTTGTTGCAAACACTGGAAATAGATGAAGAGGGTTAGAAATCTGTTTCATTTTTCAGCAACTTTCAATATGACAAGCACCAAATTCTGCCAAATACTAATGCGTGACTTTACTCTAGTTACTAAGCCTATTTAAGCTTCAATCAAATACCATGTGTGGAAAGGCACTAATAACAGTGTCTGAAATTTCATGGGATTATTGAATTTAGGAATTGGGATAATGCATTGAAAGGCTTCTTAGGGAATCTTACACATAACAAGTATTTGTTGGATCAATATAAGAGCTTCACAACTTAGATGGTAGGTGCTTGAAAGGATGAAGAACAAACTTTCTAATAGAAAAAAATGTTCAGATTGGGATAACAGTTATGATAAAATGTATTCCCAAATAATTTTAAATACTTTTCATAGAAATGTTACCATATTCATTTCTATTTGTTGTTTTGTTGTTGTTATATACCGTGGACTTGGTTCCGACTCATAGCGACCCTGTCCCAGGTTTCTGAGGCTGTAAATCTTTACGGGAGCAGAAAGCCTCATCTTTCTCCCGCGGAACAGCTGGTAGTTTTTTGAACTGCTGACCCTGAGATTAGCAGCCCGATTCGTAACCACTACACTACCAGAGCTCCTTTTTGTTTTGTTGTTGTTA
>NW_006408558.1:890677-905836 GCF_000296735.1 Chrysochloris asiatica
CAACTGTCACATGTATATGAGGTTATTGAAAATGTCATGGCTTGGGTGAGGTGCATCTTAATCCTCAAACTGACATCTTTGCTCTTGAACACTTTAAAGAGTTCCGATTTGCCTGATGTCATTTGATTTCTTGATGGCTGTGTCCATCAGTGTTGATGCTTGATCCCAGCAAAATGAAGTCTGTGGCAACATCAATATTTTCTCCATTTATATGAATGTTGTTTATTGGTCCAGTGGTGTGGATTTTTGTTTTCTTTACATTGAAGTGCAACCCATACCGAAGGCTGTGGTCTTTGATCTTCATCAATAAGTATTTTAAATACTCTTCTCTTTCAACAAGCAAGGTTGTATCATCTGTGTATTGCAGGTTGTTGATCAGTCTTCCTCTAATCCTGACATCATGTTTTTCTTCATATAATCCAGTTTCTCGAATTATTTGCTCAGCATAAAGATTGCATCAGTGTGGTGAAAGAATACAATGCTGGAGCACACCTTTCTTAAATTTAAATCATTCACTGATCCCTTGTTCTGTTCAAACAATTGTCTCTTGGTCTATGTACAGGTTCCTCATGAGCACAATTAAGTGTTCCGGAATACACATACTTTGCAATGTTGTCCAAAGCTTGTCATGATGCACACTATTGAAAACCTTTTCAGTCAATGAAGCACAGGCAAACATCTTTCTGGTTTTCTCTGCTTTCATCCAAGAACCATCTGACATCAGCAATGCTATCGCAAGTTCCACGTCCTCTTCTGTATCTGGCTTGAGCCTCTGGAAGTTCTCTGTCAATGTACAGTTGCAGCCATTTTTAAATTATCTTTAGCAAAAATTTACCTGCAGGCAATATTAATGATATTGTCTGATGACTTTTGCATTCTGACAGGTCACCTTTCTTTGAAATGGGCACAAATATGGATCTCTTCCAGTCAGTTGGCCAAGTACTTGTATTCCAAATATCTTGGCACAGATGAGTGAGTAATTCTAGTGTTGCATAAATTTGTTGAAATATTTCAATTTGTATTCCATCAATTCCAGAAGCCTTGTTCTTTGTCAATGCCTTCAATGCACCTTGGACTTCTTCCTTCAGAATCATTGGTTCTTGGTCATATGATACCTATTGAAATGATTCAGCATTGACCATTTCCTTTTGGTACAGGGACTCTGTGTATACCTTCCATCTTCTTTTGATGCTTTTTGCATCTTCCAGTATTTTGGCCATAGAATCCTTCAATATTGCATGTTGAAACTTGATTTTTTTTTTTTTTTTAGTTCTTTCAGCTTGAGAAATGCTGAGTGTATTCTACCCATTTGGTTTTCTAACTCTAAATCTTTGCATATTTCTTTGTAATATATGACTTGGTCTTCTTGAGCTGTTCTTTGAATTTTTCTGTTCAGCTTCTATTACTATATTTCCTTCATTTTATATCCAGGGAGAAGATAAGTATGTTTGCTGAGCTCATTTTGCTTCTTTTCGTTTTCCCCCATTGCTTGTCTCTGTTGGAATGTAATACATTAAAATAGAATAATTTATGCTGTTCAATATCACTTTTCTGTTAAATTTTTATTCAACTATGTTTGTCAGCACAACAGAATGAACTAAAGGTAGAATAGAAGCACTAAATATGTTGGTAGGCCAATTAACTGGGATGTCCCATGAATCCATGACTCTTTCATACCAAGAAACAAAATTCCATGAGGTTTTTGATTATACATAATCAGCTTCAGCAGCGACTTGTTTTTTCTGTTTTGTTTTGTTGTTGCCAGTGTTGTAAATATGTCTATCACACAACTTTTTTACAATTCAACTTTGTACAAGCATTGAACTCATGGACAACAAGGACAATAGCTGCCTGCGTAGCCCTACCCTTAATCAATGTGATGTTCCCATTACTGACATATAGTAAATCTGCTATTAAATGTACATATTCATTCTACAATTTTAGGTCTTGTTGTTTAGTTCTAGAATTTTTAATAAACAGTTTTAGTATCATTACTTTTAGTGAAAGTCTTCTTTTTATTAATTCTTTCATAAGTTAATTATGTTGTTTAAAGAACCGTCAAGTCAGTTCCAACTCATAGTGAACTTGTAAAGGTTTCTGAGGAGCAGCTGGTGTGTTTGAACTGCACTTCTTGTGGTTCAAATCAACCTTGTGGTACAATTATGAATATTTTTAAGTCCTTTTCTGAAATATCAAATATTTGGATCATAGCTAGTTCTGTTTTAATTGACTTTTATTCATGGTTCTTGAAAATTTCATCTTGTGCCTTGGAACAACTGGTCCTTTTCTACTGATTGCCAAACATTGTTCTGAAAAATTATAGACAGACTTATTTTAGTCATGATGAAGCAGCTGTAAATCTGTAGTAAAAATATGAAAGAAGTGTTCTTTGACATTGTATCTAGCCAAGACAAGTCTGTGATCTTAGCAAAAAGGGAAAATAAATGAGATGATCCCTTACATTATACTTGCTTCCTGCTAGTAGGCATTTCTCCATAATAGAATATGGCAAGCCAAAGGGAACATGGTGATCTTGTTTAGCTAAGGAGACAGAGACTGGGTCTTGGGGAAGGCGAATTGGTTGAAATTTGCATAGCATAATATTATAGAGTGCTATGCAGATAGAATATTCCAGGATTATGCATTGTTGTCTCCTTGAAACTTTGGCTGAATGCTAAGCTAATAAATGTAGGGTAAAATTACATGAGACCAAGAGAGAAAAAAAAGAAAGAAAAAAAAACCAGGTGCTCATCTAAAATTGGAAGACATTCAACTTCAAACAATGAGGAAAAAGACTATGGCATTAAGAGATAGGAACTTGAAACCATCTACTTTAAATATGTTAAGGGATTTAAGGAAAAATATGAATAAAATTAGATGGAAAAACATTTTGAAACAAAATATCTGAAATTTAAAATTATGCTGCCTTGGTTTAAAAACTATAAATCCACAGGCTAAGAAAGAAGCTCAGTGAACTCCCAGCGTGATAAAATGAAACATCTTTAAAGTTCAGAAAACAAGAACTATCCGTATGGAATTCTAGACCCTGTAACAATATTCTTCAAAAATGAAGGCAACAGAAAGACATTTTAAAACAACAGCAACAATAACAACAAAATAGTGGAAAATTTTTATCACCAATATAATGAGAAATGTTGAAATTCTTCAGACTGAAGGTAAGTTATAACAAATGACACTTCTAACAAATGAGTGAAATGTTCTAGAAATAGTACATATTTATAAAAATATAAACATTTTTGAAGTTTTCTCACATTTTAAGTGTTGTAAAATATATGACAAAAAATAGCACAAAGGAAAAATGAAGTGAAATGAAGGCATACTTTTATAAGGTTCTTATGTTATACATGAAGTCATCATTGCCACTAAGCGTCGTTGGGTTGATTCTGACTCATAATGACCCTGTATAGGGTCTCCAAGGGGCAGCTGGTGTGTTTAAACCACCGACTTTGCTGGTTCAAACCAACCTTGCGGTCTAGTGCATTATCCCACAGTGCCACACCAGGACTCCATAGATGAAGTGATATAATACTATTTGACGGTAGAAAGTGATAATTATAAAACAATTTGCTCTGTAAACCTTCATGCAATTTTCAATGGAGAAGACGATCTGAGATAGTCCAGCTTCCTGTTCTCCTGTGTATCAATAGTCAATAACCACTTGTCTTTGTTGTGAGCCCTGCCTCTGAGTATTGGCTTCATTGACAAGTGATTAAGAATCTTTTTTTTTTCTTTTTTCTAGTTACGTATAGAACACAGAATCAGAATAGATATTATTTTTAAATGCACAAGAAATAATTTTACATGTGTTGGAATATAAAATAAGTTACAATAAAATTTAAAAGATTAACCACAAAGAAATTAAAAGAAGCAGCAAAGATTGTGAAAAACTCTTAAATATTTGATAACTATCTAACACTTTTCAGTAACTCATGGTGGTGGTTGTGGCAGTGGTAACGGTGTGACATTGAGTTCATTCCAAGTCATAGGGACCCTGTATAGGGTTTCAAAGTTTGTAAATCATTATGGGAGCAGAAAGCCTCATCTTTCTCCCATGGAAGGACTGGTGGATGCAAAGAGTTGACCTTGCAGTTAGCAGTCCAATGTGTAACCCTATCATCAAAGAAAAATATACAGAAGTAATTAGAAAAGGGTTCTGTGGTGTAGCGCTAAGGGTCAATGCCTGGACTGCAAAGTCAGTTTGAAATGCAAAGTCAATGGAGAGGAAGTTCAGACTTACTAGCCACTCCTTGGAAACCCTATACAGTGTTGCTATGAGTGGAAACCGACTTGATGACACTTAACTACAGAAACAAGAATTAGAAAATATTATGAACTGAATTCAGTAATAACATAAAAATTTAGTAACAACATAAAATTTATGAAATTCATCTAAAGTAATGCTCAGAGAGACAATTACAGTTTAAATTCTTATAACAGAAAATAAAGCCAAAGTTCTAAAATCAATAAACTAGACCATTACCTTGAGAAGATTGAAATAGAAAATAGAATTGCATCTGAAGCTATTAATGATGTGAAATAATAAAATTAAGAGCGAAAATCAATGAAAGAGAAAATCGATGAAAAATAAGGACAAATAAAGCATAAAAGGTTTCTTTGAAAACTTGCATTAAATAGATAAACTTCCAGGGACACTGATCAGTTTAAAACAGACAACATAAATAGATACTATACTGACGAAAAGAGTAGAAACTTATGAAGATACTTAGTGACCAGTTTCATGATAATAGCATTACCTTGATGTAAAACCAAATAAAAGCATTATATGAAGCTGAAGATAAATAATTCACATGTTGCTGTTGTTGGGTGCATGGAGGTAATTTTTTAATAATAGTAATCCCATCTGACAGAATAGGACTGCCACGTAGTGTTTTCTATGTCACAAATTTTAACAGGAGCAAATCACCAATTTTTTCTCCCATGGAATCCCTCAGTGGGTTAGAACCATCAAAACTTTCATTAGCAGCTCAGCTGAATGCTAATCCATTGTGCCAACAGAACCCCTCCCTTGTGTTGTTGTTGTTGTTAGGTGCCATCAAGTCAGTACCAACTCATAGCGAACTTATGCACAACAGAACGAAACACTGTCCGATCCTGGGCTAATCTCACTATTGTTGCCATACTTCAGTCCGTTGATGCTGCCACTCTGCCAATCCATCTCACTGGGGGGCTTCCTCTTTTTCTCTGACCCTCCACCTTACGAAACATGATATCTATCTGCAGTGACTACTCCCTCCTGACAATATGTCCGAAATATTAGAGACGAAGTTAGGCCATCCTGGCCTCCAAGGAGCACTCTGGCTGCACTGCTTCCAACACAGATCTGTTGGTTTTTCTGGCAGCCCATGGCACTTTCAATATTCTCCTCCAACACCATAACTCAAAAGCATTAATTCTTCTAAGGTCTTCCTTATTCACTGTCCAGCTTTCTCATGCATATGAGGTTATTGAAAATACCATGGCTTGGGTCAGGCATACCTTAATCCTCAAGCTGACATTTTTGCTCTTCAACACTTTAAAAAGGTCTTGTGCAGCAGAGTTGTCTAATGCAATACGTCATTTGATTTCTTGGCTGCTGCTTCTGGGAGTGTTGATAGCTGATCCAAGAAGAATGAAGTCCTTGATAGCTTCAATATTTTCTCCATTGATAAGAATGTTGTTTATTGGTCCAGTGGTGAGGATTTTTGTTTTCTTTACATTGACATGTAATCCATTCCGCACGCTGTGGTCTTTGATCTTCATCAGTAAATATTTTAAGTCCTCTTCACTTTCAGCAAGCAAGGTTGTATCATCAGCGTACCACAGGTTGTTAATGAGTCTTCCTCCAATCCTGATGCCACATTTTTTTTTTTTTTTTCATAGAACTGAGCTTCTCGGATTATTTGCTTAGCATACTGGTTGAATAAGTATGGTGAAAGAATACAACCTTGTCGCACACCTTTCTTAATTTTAAACCATTCAGTGTTCCCATGTACGTAGATTCAAAAGGCCTCAAGTCAATACTGGCAAATAAAAACTAGCAGTTTGTAAAAAGGGGATAATGTGTGATGACCAAGTGTTTATTCCAGAAATGCAACAAAGGTTTAATATTTTAAAATTCAATCAATTCAATTTCCTACATTATCAGAGGAGAAAAATTACATAATTTCATTAAGAGTATAGAAGATATTTAACAAAAATTTAACATCTATATGAAATCCTTACAGATTTGAAAGAAAGAAGTAAAACAGATGCTACTCCTGGTATGTACTTCTGGTGTGGAGCTGTAGAATCAACCCTAAATTGTGAACCACAAGGTCAGCAGTTCAAATCCTCCAGCTGCTCCTTGGAAACCCTATAGAGGGTCCCTATGAGTTGGAATCGATTTGATGGCACTAACAACAATTCCTCGTATGGAGTCCTGGTGTGGCGCTGTAGGGTAAAGCACTGGACTGAAAGATAGGTTTGAATCATAAGGTCTGCAGTTCAAACTCACCAGCCACTCCTCAGAAACCCTGTGCAGGGTCACTGTAAGAACCAACTTAATGACACATAACAACAGCAACAACACTCCTGGTGTGGTGCTGTAGAATCAGTACAGGACTTTGAACCACCAGTTTAAACCCACCAGCTGGTCCTTGGAAACAATGTATGGGGTATCTACGAGTCTGAACAGACTCAATGGCACACAACAAAAATTTATATGTGTACACAGATTGTATTCATAAACTCTAAAGAATGTATATTGTTGGGGTAAGGTACTGTTGGTTATAAGCTGAGTTGCAAAATAAGACCCAACAGGATACCAGTAAATACTCGCTGAAACAGCTCAAAACAAAACAAAAGACATACCAAGTTTTAGTAGAATATGGAACTGAATCAGTGCATTTGAAGACATTTTAGCAATTTATTGTATGGTTAACCTAACTCTTACGGGTGCTGTAGTGATTCCATCCCTAAATACGGACATTTCTCTTTATGGTGCTTCACTTTACTGCATTTTGCAGGTATTGCATTTTTCCACAAATTGAAGGTTCGTTGCTACCCTGCATGGACCAGCAAGTCTATCAGCACCATTTTCCCAACACTTTGCTTCTGTGTATCATAGTTCTTCATAATGCCATTCCACACTTAATTATAGAGTAAACATGATTTTTACATGCACTTGGAAACAAACAAACAAAAAATTGTGTGCCTCACTTTCTTGTGATTCACTTTATTGTAGTAGTCTGAAATAATTTTCACAATTTCTCTGAGCTATGCTTATATTTGTCTAAGAGATTATTTTTAAGGTTTTCACACACACACACACACACACACACACACACACACACACAATCTTGTATGAGAATGGTTACAGCATCTTTACTTATAAAATTCCAAACAACTCACAACTGAAATTTCCAAAAAGCATTCAATGGAAAAATGAATTGACATATTCAGACAATGAAACATTACCCAGTCAGCAATAAAAAAGTTATCACAATAATCCAAATAAGACCCCAAAGAAATCATATCACAATATTCTATTTACATGAAATTCTGTAGCAGGCCAAATGAATTTGTAGTGGTTTCCTAGAAGCCAAGGTGCAATTTTCTGTGAAATGTCAGAAGGGAACTTTATGTTGTTGTTAAGTGTCATTGAGTTGGTTCTGACTCACAGTGACCCTGTAATGGGTTTCCCAGGCTTTTAAATTTTTTTGTGAGAGCAGAGAGCTTCATCTTTCTCCTGCAGAGTGGCTGTTCAGCTCAAATTTTTGACCTTGTTGTTCCCATTCCAGTGCTTATCTTATGAAGCCAGCATCTGTGGAACAGAGAAGGAAATGTTCTAGTTCTTGAATTAGCATGATGTGTATGCAACTATAAAAACTCATCAAGCAATAGAATTTAAGTTGTGCATTTTATTGTTATATAAACTACACATTAATTCTTTGCTTTAAATTTTTAATGTAATTAATTATTAACTCAATAAAATCTTTAAACATTTTGAGTGTCTGTGGGTGATACTGTTCTCAGAGTTTTAATATTCTTTTTACTGAACCTTCCAGTTCTGTTTTCAATGGAGGATCACCTTCATCTAGCCAAGGCTGAGTTTTCATTTTTGTTATGTCTGCCTTCAGCCAATTTTTCTAGAGAAGCAAATCCAGTGAAACATACATATACATAAAGAGAAGTGTATTATTAAGGAAATGGCTTACAATTGTAAAGTCCCAGGTCCCAAGAAAAAGAGAGAAAGAGTCTTTTCTGTGTGTCCATAATATTGGTAATAGGCTACCCCCACCCCCAAAGAAGCATCCCTTCAAATGATTGGCTGTTCATGGCCAATCATCATAGAGTTAACTATTTCTGTATTAGGTTTCATCACTATGGGGATAACCACATCTCAACTGTCAACCCACTGGTAATCCTGGCCTAGTGAAATTGACACCGAATCCTATTACACTGGCTGTTTTTCTGTTTTGTTTTGTTTTTTTTCCCCAAAATATCCTTACTCCAAAGGCATAGCACTTAATCTCTTGTTATTTTGTATGTCTTGACTTAGGGTCATTTTGTTTGGCATGGTGTTTACTGAGAACCCACTGCTTGGATGGCCCAGAATTGCAGCCTCTATCTCAGAAGCACTGCCCCAAACCAAAAGCTACCAAGTGGACTGAAACCAACTATCACATGGCAACCCCACATGTATCAGAGTAGAACTGTGTTCCATAGAGTTTTCAATGGCTAGGTTTTTTGCAGATTTGAATATCTTTCTTCTGAGGTGCATCTGAGTGGACTCTATCCTCCAATGTTTCCATTAGCAGCTGAATGATTAACCATTTGCACCACCCAGTAACTCCTACCAGCACTGCAAGAATGCTACAATTAATGCTCAGTTCTCTAGTGTCCCAGCAGGGCTTTTTCCTTGATTCTCTGTTATGTTTCTCATACTTTCACATTTTGAGAATCTGAAATTGCCATGATGGGAGATGGCAAACTGAACCATAGCTTCTTTTCTGCAGTTCCTTCTTCTATAGCATTCTGTTTTGTTAAGTTCTCAGTTCTGGGGGGGATGTGGGTGGTTTTAATAAGTTTTAAACAAACATTGTTTGAGCACCTGCTATGTTTCTGGTTCCATAGAAAATTCGTTAGGATCGAACAAAATTTTATCTTCTGCTCAGTGTCTTCCAACCTGAGGGGCTCATCTTCCATAATATCTGACAATATTCTGGTGCTTTTCATCATGTTACAATATTCAATAATCTGGTACTGACAGTGTTCCACTGCTATTCATAAGGTTTTCATTGACTACATATTCAGAAGCAGTCTGTTTCTCCTTCTTCCTAGTCTGTCTTTGTTTGGAAGCTCAGCTGAAACTTGTCCATCATGGGAGACCCTGCTGATATTTAAAATCACCGTGGCATAGCTTACAGAATCACAGAAACTGTAAAGCCACCACAGTTCAACAAACTAACAGACAAGTGGCCCAGGACCAGACAGTGTTTAATTCTGTTGTGCATATGGTCACTATGAGTTGGTACTGTCTCAATGGCACCTAACAAGAACAGCTCAGGTCTTTGGGGATAGAATTCGTAAAACAGCAGAATGGAAATATGATACAAACTTAGGGGACAATTTAGAAGGATTTAAAGCAGTTAGCAACAAATGCTTATTTTAACAATATCAAATGCAATGATTGTATGGGAAGGGAAAAATTAATTCCTGTTGGAATTATAAAAGAATAGACTTAATGAAGCAGTGCTAGTTGAGCTGGATGTCGATTGAAGAACAGGATTTTGCAATTCAGATTGCACATGGTGTACTTTCAGATCCATCCAACAATGCCACAGAAGAAAGACCTGGTGAATTGCTTCCGTAAAGATTCAAGCTCAAAAAAACAAATCTTTGGAGCAGTTCTACTCTGCAACACATGGGTCACCATGAATTTGAATTGACTTGAGAGAAACAGATTTGTTTTATTTGGGTTTTATGAGAAGAATCAATGGTCACAGCAATGAATTCAAACAGACAAACGATCATGAAGATGGTACAGAACAAGGCAATATTTTACTCTGTAGTATCTAGATCGTTAAGTGTTCAAACTAACTTGGCATAGCAACAGACAAACTAACAATCCATAGCAACAGACAAGGAATCTGAGTAGACAACTCTTCTTCCAGCAGAGAGATCACAGTGGGCAGAAGTCAGATCAGAATACTCAGAGAGTAGAGAAGAAAAGATTTTTTTCACCACTTGAACTAAGAGATACAGATTAATTAGGTATCTTGTCATAGGTCACATAATTAGTGGCAGAATAGGACTCCAGCAAAGTTTTCTGATTCTACTCCAGTGTTCCATTGTCATAGACATATTTTTTTCCTGGTTCCTGGTGCTTGGAATGAGTCCTAAAAGAGTTACAGCATCTCTTACCTGATAAATTGAGAATAAATATTGTCTGGGCTACAAATCAATGGATTCATCTGGGAAATATACAAAGAAGAGCTGATGAATTTGGATTCTTCAGGTTTGATGTGGAACATAAACAGATGATTAAGGTCTATTCAAGAGAGCGTTGACAACTGAGTAAAAATGACATACTCAAGATGGAATCATACAAAGCTGGAAGATACATCACCACTCAAATCATATTAAAGTAATTTGTTCACTAAACACATATGTGCTCTGGTTACATATATTTCCTGCCTTCTGATTCTCTGGAAGTATCTGTGGCAAAATTATGCAGAATTCCTTGAGAGCAGACTTTCTGCGTTTCGTATGCACCTTTTTATCTCTTGGGTCTAGCACACTGTTTGAAGTCGTTGTTGATTTTGAATAAATGTCTGTTGAATTGAATTACATTTATTTTTGCCTATTTGGTTATGGAAGAAATACATACACAATGAACAATGCATGTTCCATTTTCATATATTCCTCTTAGTGATGTAAATTGGTTCAACATTTTTGGAAAGATACTTGGCAGTAGCTGTAACACTATACTATTGCATGTGCCTTTTCAACTATTAAAATCCAACTTCTAGACATCTATCTTAAGGAAATAATGAAAAAAAGAGAAAAGAGTACTGCCAGAGAAACTGCTCACAGAAGTGGTTAAAAATGAAAAAGAAAAAAAAAAGTTAAAAGAAATTAGAACTAGCCATAACATCTAATAATAGGGAGATACACAAAACATTTTATTAGCTTGGAGGTTAGGTAGTCTTTTTAAAAGATCGCTGTGCCAGCTTCTTGCTGTTGTTAAGTGTAACTGAGTTTTTTCTGACTCATAACGACTCTGTATAGGGTTTCCAAGGAACTGCCAGTGGGTTTAAATAGCCAAAATTGTGGTTAACAGTTCAGTACTTATCCTACAGCACCACACCAGGACTTCATGACAGCTACTTAGTCTATGGGAAATTCATATTATGAATTGGGCTCCTGGTGTAGCACTGTAGGATTAAGAATGATTTGTGAACCACAACGTTAGTAGTTCCAACTCACCAGCTGCTCTTCGGAAACCCTATAAAACGTCATTATGAATTGGAACCAACTCGACCACACTTAACAACAGCAACATTAAGTGAAAAATATGAATGCAACATAATATGTTCTCTAAAATTACTTGCCTATTGCCATAGAGTTGATTCAAATTCATAGCATCTCCACATGTTTCATATTAGAACAGTACTCCCAATAGATTAGCACGCTAAAAGAACGAGAGAGAAAACCAATGCCATGGAGTCCATTACAAGTCACAGTGACCCTCTAAGACAGAGCAGAACCACCCCATGGGGTTTCCAAGGCTGCAGTCTTTATAGAAACAGACTGCTACATCTTTTGCATGCATAGTAGCTGCAGGGTCCCAACTATCTACCTATTGATTACTAGCCAAATATTTAATCATTGTACCACCAAGTCTCCTTGGTAAGTATGCTTCTTGTTGTTGTTAAGTGCATGTTGTTAGCAGTCCAGTGCCACACCAGAGCTAATAGCCCATAAACGTAAGTTGCAGTTGTACAGGAAGAAAAGTTTATAATTTCAGGTAGGTTTTGAGCAAGTGGATTTGTAAAATGAACTTTATGAATAGAGTTGGCAGTGTAGTTTAAAGAGTGAGAAGATATGAGTGAGGACTCCTAGAATCAAGATGCAATTTGCAGTTTGGAGTTCAGTTGTTGTTATGGTTAAGTGCCATCAAGTCAGTTCCAACTCATGGCGACCCTGTATAGTATTTCCTAGGCTTTACTGGTGGACTCGAACTGCAGACCTTATAGTTCACAGTCCAGTAATTATCATATAGAGGTATCACTCAGCCATAATTAAATCTCAATGTCTTCTTAAGCACCATATGTAATATAGCTTACCTAGATCAGTATTTTTGTGAAAATGAAATTAAAAAAATGGGAGTAAGAAAATGTTGAAACTACAAACCATGATGCAAATATTAATATTTATCATCACTTTCATTATTCATATCAAAAATGATTTGTTGAGAGGTGGGGCTTGATGTTGGCTATGGTGGAGGTGCAGTGAAGTTCACCATCAGCAATATCACAGAATACCGGGCAAAGCAGATCCAGGGCAGAGCTCTAAAACTCAGAATATTTTAAAAGTTTGAAGGCTTATAGCTAGCAAAACTTGAAGCTGAAGTAAGAAATTGTATACTTTTGAATCTGCTGGGCTCGGAGGCCCAGAGCCGACATCTTGAGCAAGATCAAATGGCAAGCTCAAGCGGGGGAGCAGAAACACCATGGAAAAATGCTGCAGAAACCTTGGAGCAAAGGTGGACAATACACTTTGTCAGTTTTGCTTTGTTCTGATTTTCTTTTTTCTTGGTATCTGGTCATTGGCCCACCCACTGTTTGCGCACCTCCATTCTGGTGACTACAGGGGATGCCTGAGCGAGTGTACACCACCCACCCTCACCATTGGTGGGTTCTTCTGCCACACATGCACTCTGATACTCAGCCCAAGAGCACACCCTGAACTTTTTCTTTTTTAATACGGGAAAGGCCAGGACAGAGTTGTAGAGATGGAACGAGAGCTTAAAAACAAAACAGGCCAAAAATTAAATTAAAGCCTGAGGTATAGCATACCTTGAAATCTCTCTTGAAATCTCTCAGGCAGCTTTGAAAACAAGAAGCTGAAAGAAGGACATTAAAGTCATACTCATATTAGGATACAGAATTTATTTTATTTTTTTTTCCTTTCTCTCCCTACTCTTCCTTTTCTGTGATTATAGATTGCAGTATTCAGTCTAGTTTTGTTTTTGTTGTTGTTGTTGTTGTTGTTTTGCTGGTGCTGTTTTGCTGTTTTATGCTCCCCCTTCTACCTTTGGGGGACTCTTTCTCTCCCTATATTACCCAAGAAGAGTCAGCAACTGCTGCCATATAGTCAAGCTACAATCACACTCTATAAAACACCAAAACCCAGGCAAGAACCAATACTAACTACCATATACCAGAGAGGCAGACAACACCTGTGAAAGTTACTCTGAGTTAAGCAATAAGAAGAGTGAAAAGGGAAGCCTACATCCTGATCACATCAACCTGGAAGCAATCAGAAAGAATAAAAACTACCAAAACACATACTTAATTAAGTATTAAGGGCACAGTTAAACACTAAGCATGTCCAAGAAGCAAAAGCAGATGACCATATCAGCACATGTCCAAAAACAAAATAAAATGTCTGAGACAAATGAC
This sequence comes from Chrysochloris asiatica, assembly GCF_000296735.1. Taxonomy (NCBI): domain Eukaryota; kingdom Metazoa; phylum Chordata; class Mammalia; order Afrosoricida; family Chrysochloridae; genus Chrysochloris; species Chrysochloris asiatica. Next base: position 904,366 of record NW_006408558.1, read on the forward strand.
CTAGAGGTAGGCCTGGACTCCATTCTGGAGGGAAGGCACACCTTGGAAATGCCTGAGAAGGAATTCAGAAAAATGATTATAAAATGTTTCAAAACACTTTAAAATGAGTAGAGAAAAATAAGGAAAAAGTCAGGAAAGCACTACAGGAACAATCAAATTAGATAGATACAGCATTGGAAACAATTCAAAACCTACAGAAAGAGGTCCAAACAATCAATAATATAGAATGTCAGAAATAGACAATACTCTAAAAAGGCAAAAGAGTAGAATAGAAAAGAGAAAGGAAGAACCAGTGAGTTGGAACTCAAAGCTCTCAATACCACTAAGACAGAAGAGGAAACAGAAAAATGGATAAAAAATCGGAAAAAGGTCTAAGATTCATATTGTACAACATGAAGAGGAATAACTTAAGAATTATCGGCATTCCAGAACAAGAAGAATCACACAAGTCCACAGAGGAAATAGTTGAAGAACTTCTAGAAGAAAATTTCTCTAACATCCTGAAAAGTGAAAAGTTAAACATGCAAGAAGCTCAACGAACCCCAGGAAGGATAGACCAAAAAGAAAATCACCAAGACAAATCATAATCAAGCTCTCCAAAATCAAAGATAAGGAAACATCCTGAAAGCAGCTAGGGAAAACAGAAGTGTTACATACAAAGGCAAGCAAGTCAGATTAAACTGGGATCTCTCAGCAGAAATCATGCAAGCAAGAAAGCAATGGGGAGACATAAATAAAACCTTGAAAGAATAAAAAATGCCAACCAAGAATCCTTTAGCTAACAAAGCTATCAATCAAATACGACAGTGTAATCAAAACATTCCAGGAAAAACAGAAGCTAAGGCATTTTGCCAAAGCCAACCTTGCACTACAAAACATACTAAAGGGAATTCTGTGGACTGAGAACAAACAAGAACAGGCAACAACCAGAGATTGACATACGTGGCAGCACCTCCCAGAACTAAATTGATAGAAGGAAGAGTCGAGAACAGAACAAAACTATAGGAACAAACTAAGAGAATCTGAGAGTTCAGTCTATGATGAAAACAATTACAATATAAAAGAAGGTAAGCATGTACGAACAGAGATCCAGATGGTGAGAAGTTCAGCTAGATTACAGGATAAAATGGACTGCAATAATAGAGAGAAAAGTTAATGGACTATAAAGCAACCTCAAAGAAAATTAATACTTCACAGCATACCAAGAAAATGAAAATCTAAGAACATGGAAACGTTAAAACTATGAAGAAACTCACAAGAAAGAACACAAAAAGGATGAACTCAACAAAGGAAGACACACAGAACAAAGAAAGCAACAACATCACAAAAAACAAACATAATGACAGCTATTAATCCATGCCTATCAATAATTACACTGAATGTAAATGGATTAAATACACCTGTTAAGAGATCGAGTGGCAGAATGGATAAGAAAACAAGATCCTTCAATATGCTGTCTGCAAGAGACACA